>NC_056732.1:867835885-867938385 GCF_019279795.1 Protopterus annectens | reverse complement strand
CATAGCTTTGCAGACCAAGCTAGTCAGGCTTATGGGGCGATAGTTTCCAGGATCCGTTGAGGCACCACCTTTATGGAGAGGGACCACTGTTGCTGTACGCCACTCTTTGGGCACATATCCTGTAGTAAGGCTGAGATTGAACAGTAGTTTTATGTTTGGGTTTAGCTCTTCTTGGAGTTCATGTAGGATGCAGCCTGGGATACCATCTGGTCCCATTGATGCTGTGTTTTTTGCTTTGGAGAGGGCGGCTCTTACCTGAGCATCTGAGATGTCAGGGGGCAGCACTCTGCTGGGATAGATATTTGCCTTTTGGTGGGGAGGGGGGGGAGAAGTTTGCACTGAACCTGTCAGCTAGGATGTTGGCAATGTCTGTGGGTTCGGTGTATTTTTTGTCATTTTGGACTAATTCTGAGCATATCTGGGAATTACCACCCAGGTTCCTAACATAACTAAAGAAAGCCTTGTGATTATCCTTAGTGTCCTGTGCAATTTTTCTCTCAAAGCTGGCCTTAGACAATTTTATGTGTGCCAGTAGTTTTTTGCTAATACTGATCAGTGATGCCTTCCCTTTTTGGGATTTTGCTCTATCATTTAGTAGCTTCCTCCTTCTATTGTATAGTTGGTTTATGGCTGGGGTCCACCAGACAGGACATCTGCCTTTGGAGGATTGGGTCTTGGTTTTATTTGGGATCGCATGATCCATGCATTCCTGAAGGTGTTCATAGAATGCGTTTATAAAGGATTCTGCGGTCTGGGCCGTATTTTCCACAGGCCTGGGGCTTTGAAGGATTCCACCTCAGTTTTGAGGAGTGTGATTTTTTCTTTAGAGAAGTTTTTCACTGTGGTTTTCTGGGCAGGGGTAGGGTCGGGATGTGAATATCCAGTGAGATTAGTTTATGGTCTGATCTTACCAGTGAGGGATACACTTCTGGTCTGGAGTATAGAGTCCCCATGTTGGTGATGATCAGGTCCAGTATGTTTTCCCCTCTTGTGGGAGTGGTAACAAGTTTTTCCATAGCATTTGAGTTTATAAATTCTAGGAACCTTTGGGCTAGGGTGTTGGAGCTAGAGTAATGCTCCCAGTCTATGTTTGGGTAGTTGAGGTCACCCAATATAATGGTGTTTGGAGAGACCTTCATATTTTCCAGTGTTCTCAGGAAGGCCGAGTGGGGTTCCTGGGTTTGGGAGGGTGGTCTGTAGCAGGCTATAAACTGGAAGGCAGTTTTACCCACTGTTAGTTGCACATGGATAGTCTCTGATGCTTCGTGCTTTGCCACCAACCTGGAGGTGTGGGTATCTTTGATGAATATCGATACTCCCCCTCCTTTTGTGGTTCGGTCCAAGTTTTGGGGCCGAAAAGCATGGTATGAGGTATAACCTGGTAGTGCTGGGGTGCTCTCGGGAGCCCTGAACCAGGTTTCTGTTACTGCACAGATATCGATGTTCTCCATGCTAAAGAGAGTTTTGAGTACATGCATCTTGAGGTTTAGACTTCTGGCGTTGAGTAGCATTACTCTTAGTTTCTTATCCCTTGTGATACCTATGGAGGTGGGTTTGTCTTTTGAGCCTTGCCTAAAAAAGGCACTATGGGGGTAGCAAGAGCCTTTGCCAATATCCGAAAGTCCAGGGGTGACAGGTGCAAGCCGTCCCTATAGAAGCATTGTGGCTTGTCGAGCATATTATCCCAAGCTGACAGGCATTGGATCCCCTTTGAATGACACCAGTACTTAAGCCAATTGTTGAAATTGATCATCTTGTCTTACTGTTCGATAAACTGCCTCCGGCCCATACCTATCTGTATTCCATGCTGGGATTTTGTGTGCTACACAGTCTGTTCTCTGTCCCTGTTTCTACACTACTGCGCTTCGAGCAAATTGGTTAAGATTTATTAAATAGGTTGTAGACCTGCAGCGCAGTGCAACTGTTTAGTTAATATGAGAAAGAGGTTAATAATAGTATAGCAGACAAAGAATCAGTCTGCAAAAAACACAAACTATTACTAGTTCACATCCAAAATATCTGGAAATTTTGGGATTAGAACCCTGAAAACCTTCACACAAGCTGACTGACATAGTCCTTTGAGCCACAGAAGCTGCTTGCCATAAAGCGGATCATTCATCACACAATCACCTGCATAAATATGCACATTGCAAGTCCTCAGCTACCTAACATATACAGTGTAAGATCTAATTCTAGATTACTGTCCTGAGTTTGTGTGGCATACTAACTGTGTAATGCTTGTATAGCATAGCTGAGTTACTGTTATGGCAGTTACAAGGGGACACTGCTGTTTTGAGGAGTGGGGGGAAAAACATGTTCTGCTAGGATACACACTAGTCTGATTCTCATTGAACATCACTTTCTAACCTCTCCCTTGAATGATGTACCACTAATCTGTTGCAGTTGGACTGCATGAATATTCCATACATGAGGCCTAGTGATTACAAATGGAGGCATTATACTGGAATGGGTGTCTGTAGTCCTATGTGGATATAATTTCTGGCAAAATAGCCCACTATAATTACTTGCCTAATGTACCAGGTCCACAGCTACAATGACATATCATAATAATCCAGTAGAATACAGTGTAGGTTAAGGACTTTCCTTGCAAATGCAGCAATTGACACAACTGTAGCTCATGGCTGGCTGTCTGATACAAGCAGTACACTGTCAATACATGGTTAGGTACAGGATGTGTGAGTTGGCCTGCATCAATTTTAATATATGTACACGAGTAGGAGTAAAGTGTTAGTCCCTAGGTCCCTAGGTTGTGAGTGAATGGGCTATGCACTGTCTCTTATCCTAAGCTAGGGCATACAGAGTATGCCCATGTCTGCCTACAGGGACATCAGCAGGGGGTTCCTCCTCCGAGTCCTCCTGTCACTGTCGCTGTGGTGACCTAGGCACTGGTGGTGGGCTGTGTATCACTTCGCTTTGCTGATCCTGCTCCAGTTGTTTCTGCAGGATCAGGTTGTGTTGCATAGCACATACTGTGAATATGTGTGCACATGTGCATGGAGAATACTGCAAGGCTCCACCAGATATATCAAGGCACCAGAACCCTGACCTCAGAAGCCCAAACACATGCTCTGTGATGTTTCTAGTTTGTGCATGTGCCTCATTACGGTGTTCTTCCATGGGTGTGAGTGCATTTCTGATGGATGTCATCATCCATAGTTTTAGAGCATAAACATAATCCCCCAGTAAATGGCCCTGTTGGATGTCAGCCCCTAGAAAACATCTGATACAGCTGTGATGTGTGCCAGATATAGGAGTCGTGATAACTGCCAGAGTAGCCAGCACACATATTCATGATAATCCCCTGGGCATTTCACATGACTTGGCAGTTGATGGAGTGGTATTCCTTGTGGTTAACGTAGATTCTACCCTGCTCACCAGGGGGTGCCTTGAAGTGTACATGAGTGCAATCTATGGCACCCAGTACTTCAGGGTAGTGTGCTACACTGTAGAACTGTTTCATATTGCTGATCCTCTCTTCGGAGGAAAGAATATGTGCTCACTGGCATGCAGAAGCACAACATCCAGGAATTGGTGGCGTATCCTGAATGCAGATGCCTGTGACACCTCCATCATGTCCCCATTTGTTTTTTGAAAAGTACCTGTAGCTAGTCTCCTAAGGGCTACACATACCTTAGTTTCAACTGGGATTGGTTCTCCTCTGTTAGCACTGGCTTTGAGTTGAAGGCAGCAGAGCTCAGTGAGTTTTGCAATATTTCCCTGTCCACCTTGTAGTGCTCTACAATCTCCAGCTAATGTAGCTCCTGGAAGGTTACCCTGGCCTGAATACTCTTCTCCTTCTTGGCCTAGGCTTATTATCAGCAGCACAAGCAGCATTGTCTTCAGCATCTAGCACATACATATGTAGAATAGCTGCAGCAACCACTAGCATTATCTCAGTTGAAATTTCCAAGTCTCTACTCCAATGGTTCAGAGTACTGAGGGAAAATCAGAATGTATGATGTATGCATACTTTATACAGTTCTGGTGTAGGTACACAATGTGAGATTGGCTAATTATGATGCAGTTTACCTTCATAGGATATACATGACATGATTTAAAGGCCCTACTTTAGTGTGAAATGCTGCACTGTGCACAGTGTAGCACAGCATAGCTATGCAAAATTGTATATTTTTAATTGAATATATCCGGTTTCCATATATAGCCATCTACCTCATGACTTGGACATGGGTGGTCTGGTCATGTGAACAAGATAAACTATGCCCAAACCATTTGTGATAAGTGACACACTGCGCAAGCATGTGTACTAGGCACAAAAAAATACTATAAATTATGACACCTCCTCTGCTGTCATCCACATCCAGTGGGGATATAAACACCGTACAGGAGCCTACACGAATTGGTTATTCATACACAGTTGCCCCATTTAGTGATTCAACACATCCATGGCATTTACTCCTAATTTGCATAATATTCTTGCTGACAACCAAGAAACTACATGTGCAGATCTGATGCTTTTGTCTACAGTACATTATAATACTGTTCTTTTACATTTTTTTTTATCTTATACATGCTTGTGCAATGTGGCACATAGCACAAGCAAATGGGAATTAAAAAAAAACATTATTAATTTGACAGAATTCCTGCTATTTTCAGACATACACAGTGTATGGTTTGGATCTTTATGTATGGGATCTTAACTTTTCAGGGGAATAATGTGCATATTTGTGAACTTTTACATCATCTTCTTTCAGAGTAGACACCTGTACAGCTCATATTTTTTATTTATTTAATCCACATACACTACTAACACTGACATGGAGACTACTCAGATACATTACAGGTTGTTAGATTACTCCACCCGGTTAATTTGCATAAAATCCGGCTACTTAAGGCAAAATTTGCATTGCACAAAAAGTTTCTTAGCTGCATGTGCATGCACGCTGCTACACAGAGTTTATTGAATTGAAAATTGTTCACAGCCATGTGCACATCGAGCCTTGATGGGCATATAGGAAAAAAATCCATGTAAGCTTTATTGAATTTCTCTGAAATTGCATCATTACTATGGTATGTCATGGAGGCAAACTGTAAGACAAGCTCACGACTTACCATATCAGAGCAGTGACATCTATTTCCTACATGAAGGCTGATAGCACCACCTTTTCTCATTAGGAGTCCATTTGACATACCCCTCCCCCCCAGCTTGGTAGCATGAGGTAGATGCAAGTTTTGTTAGACTGGAGTACTATGACCATAATGTAACATCTTTTAGAATGAGGCTCTATATGTTTAAGTAATGAAATTGATAGCAGGGTAAGTGGTGAAGTAATAGCCATCACTGAAAAATATCCTCCTATTGTCTTTCAAGTCAGTGGATTGCATATCTGCATCAGGGAGGTCAAAATTCAAAATTGCAAGGAGAATTAACAAAAAAAAGCTATGTACTAAAACCAATTCATATTTTCACTTAGGCAGAAAGAGATAAAAATGACTCTTATATGAGACAAGAAGTAGTAAAGTAAATATGGCAGCAGAAATTCTGTCACTTTGAAGCAAATGCTTTAAGACTGCAGAAATCACAAAAATTATAAAGTTAGAAGCTCTGAATGGGTGTGTACAAATGTTCCTCTGGTTAGTAATGGGTAATTAAATGGACATATGGATGGCGAGAGTGGATAGATGAATATATGAGTGGATGGATGGATAGCATGGCATTCCCACCAGAAGAAGGAATAGAAAGGGAGAATAATGAAACTTTAACCATGCACACAGATACTGAGAGATATTTTAGAATATACAGAAAGAATTGTGGAACTCTTTTGCTGCATATTCCCTACCATCCATCCATCCGTCCATCCATCCATCCGTCCATCCATCCATCCAGCCATCCATCCACTTTAAATGTTGCAGCTGAATTAAAGTAATTATTATCTACACAAGTAAGGAAAATTAACAACATTTACATGCAAACCAAATTGGCTTCATTGTACATTATGGATATGGAGAATGGTATATAAGTTGTATACTTAGAGGAGTAAGATGAAGGAAGATATAATGGACAGCAAGTAAAATGTTGCACTTTCCTTGTTTTCATATTAAATTGCTGAAAAGGTGCAGACTGAACTCTTTAGGAAATTATGATTGCTGTGTTCTTTTCCTTTTTTTTTCCTTAAATAATTGCAATAGTTGATATAAAGACAATCTGAAATGGTTTGTGTAAATTAAAGCAATACTTCTATATGTATTCCACAATATACATATTTTCTAAGGTATCAGTAATTAAAAAAAAAACTTTTAACAATAAGCATATGAATCAAAATAATGATGCCTTAAGCTTTTTCCACTTGTGGCTGCTATTCATGAAAAGATAGATACACTTCCAAATATCTGTACATAATCATGTCTTACCTTTTTTAAAATTAAATTCCCTTCTTTGTTATTTGAGTCAGTAATTATGTCAAAGGCACCCGAGTCTCCTTCATTTACAATGATATAGTCCATTTCTGCATTTTTTCCTATATCCATGTCATCAGCCTTGAGCTTTCCGATTGTACTTCCAGGACTCGCTGCTTCTGAGACTGTGAAGTGGTATAGCTCTTAAATTGCAAATATACAAAAACAGCTGTTAATGAGAGCAACTCAAAAATATATTAGTCATTAAGTAGCCAACATGATAATTTAGCATAATGGATAGTTGCTGTATGTAGTAAAAAAAAAAAGATGAAGGTGAGTAGCTATTAAAACCGGATTTGGTTAAGAAAATCTTAAGAAGACTTGCTCGGGTATATCTAGCTTGAACAGTTTGCCCAGGTGAGGAACTATGGAAAACCTTCTAGGTTTTGGTCATTATGGTCTGTAAATAACTCTGGGCATGTTTGAAATACCAAAGTAAAACACCTTTTAATATAACTTTTGGCAGACAGAGCAAACTGGAAGACCCTTCTGTGTACAACCCATATTTTTATTTATTTATTTATTTATTTATTTATTTATTTATTTATTTATCCTTTGTTAGCTGCACAAGGATAGTAGATTCTTTTTAGGGGAGACATGAGGTGGTAGTATACTACTAGGAGAAATCTGGAGAGGGAATCAGGGAGTTTTGCCTACTCTTTTTGATATGTGCCATGGGATATTTTGCATCCACCTGAGCTACCACCAACTCAAGCAGATGGGGCTTTGATTTAAAATCTCATGCAAAAAACAGCACATATAGGAGTGCACCCACCCCCTTGCTGCAATGCAATGTCAGAAAATGATCTACCTGGTGTGGAAACAGAGCCCACAGCCTTCTGCACCAAAGACAAATGTGCTACCTGGCGCACTTAATGCGCTGCTGACACTGACACATTTTGATGTGTGAAAAAGCAATCTACAGTATCCAGTGGCATCATAATGGTTCCTGGCAAGCTCAAAAAGTATGTTTTTACTGGCTGACATTGAGATCCCAATAAGGAAAAAAGTTTTCACTTTAAGGATATGGAAGATGTTGGAGGGAAAAAATAACACTCCATACCATTTTCTTTTGGGGGCAGCTTTTATGGCATCTTATAATAATAGAGTCTTAGCCACTCCAAAGAGTGGTCAGTCAGAGTAGCTTTGTTTTGAGGAGGACTTAGCACCTCCAACACATGCCCAAGAATTGCCATGTCTGGGGCTCTGTGGTCTTTAGTGATGGTTATTTCATTCAGCAAAAAGAAAGTGAACAAGCCACACTTTAATTAAACAGAGACTGACGTGCTGTATAATGTTTGTAACTAGGAGTGTGTCGGCATGGTTTGTGATGTAAAATGTTTGCAACTAGGATTGTGTAGGTGTGGTTTGTTTTCATTTATATAAATGTATGATTGCCTGTGTAGTAAGTGATGGTTTAAAGAAGATGTGTTTTGTTTAAAAAAAGGCAGGAATTGAAACATTTATGTAATACTGCTTAGGTTATATGATATATATAGCAATATATGTAAAGTATAATGCTTGTTATGTTAATATAGTATGATTATTTTTATATGAATGTGAATTTGCCTATGTCAAAAGTGATAATGCAATAAAGGTGTTTGAAAAAAAAAACAGAGACTGAAGTCAGGACATGGTGTGGCAGGGCCAGAACAATCATGCTCTAGGGGACATTGCTTGCACACGAATAACAGTACTGTATGATGTTCAAGATCCTTATTCAAGTGATAAGGAGGCATTTTTTTCTTCTCTTTTGAAACTGGTAGAACTTATAACAGGACGAAGAGAATGGAAAAGGAAGACATTGTAAGGGTTCTCTAGTATTAAGTGATTGTTACTCTTCATAAGCACTAAATAGCTCATGGAAAGCCTGGCTGAAGAGTATTGCCCCCTTTAACTGACCAACCATATTTTTTATATTGTGCTCCACCATGGAGTGTGATACTCTAAGATTCTTCATATTTTTTAGGGATATCTGTAGCCATATGACTAAACCTGCATAAATGGTGATAACATCTATATGTTTATTATACTTCCTGGCCAAGTGGAATAACACCTTAGAAGAAACTGCTAGTACCTAAATAAAGTCTTCCTTGAACTCGTGGTTCCAGAACAGCAGAAAATGACCTAACTCCATCATCCATATACCACATCTGCACCATAAGGAGATAAAGTACTCTATATTTGTCCACACCTCATCTACAAGAAAGGATAGAATCTTGTGGAAGTCATATGAATAACTCATCACTCTCCTCTCAGACATTACAGTTGACTCCCTTACTACAACTACTCAAAGCTTTTGACTTCTTATCTGTTAGCATTGTGACAAAGTGCTGTGATGTGTGGGGTGTGCTGTGGATGCACAGAGATCACATATGAACCAGCTTCTGTATATCTTATAAGGGATCACTCCATCCACTCTGGGATATAAACAGGTTGTGTATCTTTATAAAGCTGCTGCTACAATGACATGGTTCTTTAAGATTCCAGGATTTTTCCAACACCATTGGTGGAAGACTACACAAGAAAAAAATGTCTCGTCTACCTTCTTGTTAAAACACACAGATCAGACTTTGGGAAAAGATATAGGAGCAGAAAATCAGACTATGATGTACCTAATAATATCAAGGACTTAAGAAGGGGTAAATTATACAGCACTAAAAAGGTAACCTGGAAAGAAGAAATTCATATTAATTTTTCTGTAATGGAATTTAATCTTAACTCGTAGTGTGCAAACTAATATTTATTTATTTATCTGTTTGTTTGTTTATTGGCATTTATTGACAGTTGATTACTGGTAAAATCTGACTGGGTTGGTGCTCATTTTCAAAAGAGGCTGGGGAGAAATGCTCCAAAGTATTACAAAATCATTTTAACGGCAATAATTTTACAATCTTTAAAAAGTATACAAGTCTACAATTTAAGTATTTATACCAAATTAGACATAATGTGAAAACACTGGTGAAGAACAGATACAACTTAAATGACAATGATTTAATATTTAAATACATTTTAGCCAGTTTATAGAGAAATAAGGGTAAGTTAGTACAATACAAACAGGAATTGCAATATGAAGTGAGAGAAGAACGCAAGTTATGGCATATTCAGAAAGAGAGACAGAGAAGAGAAATTAACTGAAGTAAGGACATGAGTGAAGAACAGAAAGTAAGTGGGTATAAGGTATACATAGGTGCTTGCTCATATTTAGGATATAGTTTATCCTGGGATTGAGCAAGAGCAGAGCCAAATGCTGGCTAGTCTTTCAGAATGGTTTTAAAGGACAGTAGAGAGGGAATTGACCTAATGGAGTTCTAGGCCTTAGCAACATGGTACAAGTACAAGTATGCCAGGCAAATCTGATAGGTTTGTGGACAGAAAGGAGTTTTTGGTTATTGGATCAAAATAACCAATTTGGAACATAGTTGTATAGAATATATTTAGTGCTGGACAAGCAGATGAATGCTGGATAATTTTATAGATGATAAGAAGCTGTGTATATGTTACCTGATGGCATTGTTCTAACCAATTTAAGTTTTTTAGTGCGAGAAACTTGTGGGTCCTAAAAGGAATATTTGTGCTAATGTATCGTTTTTTATATTTTACAAAAATTAGAAGCATGTTTGGTGAATCTGAATGTTTAAGTACTGTTGCCCTTAGTCTTTTTTTTTAATTAAAAGAAATGTCACTGATTCCTTCATATGCATGCCTTCATGTTTTTTAAACAGTTAATAAACGTGATTTTAAGCTGTTATACATATATATCTTTTATACGGAATACATTCATTTGATCGAGCTAACATTGCTCGATCGGGTATAACACCGAGTGTTATTATCGAAGTTTTTATTGCCGAATAGTCGGAATGTCATACAAAACACTGAATGCAACATTTCCAACTGCTCTACCACCTAAACAAGCACTACCATGGGTCAAAAAGGAGGAGATATTTTGCGATTCGCAACAATTGTGGTTACTGTTTTGAGGTTTTGCCGCACTGCTTTCGACCATATTCTGATCGACCATCCACCAGCCAATCAAATGCATGTATACCCTTTTATACATATTAGACAGGTAGAGCCACCTTTTTCTATTAATTGTCTATATATAGGTTCATAGGTTCATACTAGGCTATCTGCCCAAGGGCATTTATAAGCCTAGCCCATAGTTATGTGGCTTTCGCCACCCCTTTAGTTTGAATAAAAACTATGCCTATCATTTTTCTGTGCCTCTGTCAAGCAGTGACACTGAAGTAATCCCTGGGGTATATCTGCGATCTCCCATCCATTGGTCAAGATTCCTCTTGAACAAGGCCAGCGAGGTGCTCTGCCTCACATGTACCGGGATTTTGTTCCACAGCATAGGGAGTCTCTGGGTGATGAATCTGTCCCTCCAGCATGTTCTATTTATAACCGTGTCAAGGTTTAAGTCTCCGCCTTGTGGTTCTGAGGGATCTAGATTTTTTTGAGGTGAAGCATATTCATCAAATCTGGGTTTGACATGGCCTTATATGTCAGGCACAGGTCACCTCTGAGCAAGCAGTATGAGACTGAATAGAGCTGGAGTTCTTTCAGTCGGGCAGCATAAGACATATTTTTGAGACCCTTTATCCTTTTGGTGAGGAACTTTTGGGGCCTTTCAAGCTGCGGCAGGTGTCTGGTCAGATACATTCTGAACGGGGCATTGTACTCAATCATAGGTCTAATGAGTGATGAGTACAGGGGGACGATGACCTCCCTTGATCTATATGTGAATCCCTTCATGATCAGGTGGGCGATATAGAAGGTTTTCCTAACTACTTTAGCAACATGAGTGTCAAACGAAAGGCTACTGTCAACTTGGGTCCCAGATCCCTGATGACTTTTTCTGTGCTCAGTGGATTGCACCTATATGGTAGCTAGGGGTAACCTTGTTTTTCCCGAAGGGTATGACTATGCATTTTTTGGCGTTTAACTTCAGGCCATGGCTCTGGCACCAGTTATCCATTTCTGTGAGGCCCTTCTGGAGGATATCTGTGTCAGATGTGCTGACTATGGCGCCCAGTTTGCAGTCATCTGCAAACTTTGTCAGCCATAACCCTCCTGTGTTTGTTTGTACTTCAGAAAAGTAGATGCCGAACAAGAGTGGACCCAGCATTGAGCCCTGTGGGACACCACTTGTGACAGGCTTTGAGTCTGACATGGCTCCAGCAACTCTGACCCTGTGGGTTCTGTCACTTAGCCAGTTTGCAACCCATCTTGTGATGTATGGGTTTACATTCAAGCTGATGAGTTTTTCGATGATACCTGAGTGGGGTATTGTGTCGAAGGCCTTTGCCAGGTCGAGGTAGGCTGTATGGACTGCCTTTCCATCATCAATGGCCTTGGTGACTGTCTCGAAAAAGTCAACCAAGTTTAAGAGGCAGGATCTGCCTTTGACAGAGCCAAACTGGGTTGGATCCAAAGTCTGCAAGTTCCCTATGTCTTTATTTATGAGTTCCATTATGATCCTCTCCATGGCTTTGCAGATAAGGCTTGTCAAGCTAATGGGGCGGTAATTTCCAGGGTCTGTGGAGGCACCGCCCTTATGAAGTGGGACCACAGTCGCCAGGCGCCACTCCTTGGGTACGTATCCTGAGGTGAGGCTAAGATTAAACAGCTGTCCTAACTGTGGGTTTAATTCCTCATTGAGTTCATGAAGCACACAGCCGGGACACCATCCGTACCATGGATGCTGTGTTTTTGCCTTAGTGTGGGCAGTTCTCACCTGCACATTGGAGATGTTTGGGGGCTACAATCCTCTGGAATAGATATCTCTCCTTTGGGGAGGGGAGAAGTTTGCACTGAACCTGTCAGCCAGTATGTTAGCAATGTGTGTAGGTTCAGTAATTTTCACATCATTTTGAACTAATTCTGAGCATATCTGGGAGTTTCCTCCTAGGTTTCTAACATAGCTAAAGAAGGCCTTATGATTGTCTTTAGAGTCCTTGGCGATTTTTCTCTCAAAATTTGCCTTGGATGATTTTATGAGAGCTCTTATTTTTTTACTTATAATGATCAAAGGTGTCTTACCTTTCAAGGATGTTGCTCTATCTTGTAGTAGCTTCCTCCTTTTGTTGTAGAGCTTGTTTATGGCTGGGGTCCACCAGACTGGATGCTTGCCTTTGGTACAGAGAGTCTTAGTTTTGTTTGGGATTGCCTGATCCATGCAGTCCTGTAGGTGCTGGTAGAAGGCATTTGTAAGTGATTCAGCGGTTTGAGTAGTGTTTACCACTGGCTCAGGGGCCTTAAAGGAGACCACACTAGTTTTTAGAAGTGTGAAACCGGCTTTTGAGAAATTTCTCACTGTGGTCTTTTTTGTTTCAGGTGGGGGCGGGATGAGGACCTCCAGCGAGATTAGTTTATGATCTGATCTCACCAGTGAGGGGTATACTTCCGGTGTTGAACATTTTGATCCCATGTTCGTGATGATGAGATCAAGTATGTTTTCTCCTCTTGTGGGGATGGTGACTAGTTGTTCCATGGCATTTGAGTTTATGAACTCCAGGAATCTTTGGGTTAGAGTGTTCGGGCTTGAGTAGTGTTCCCAGTCTATATTAGGGTAGTTGAAGTCACCTAGTATGATGGTGTTTGGAGATACATTTATCCCTCCAATGTTTTCAGGAAGGCCATGTGAGGTTCCTGAGTTTGAGAGGGTGGCCTGTAACATGCTACAAATTGCAGAGCAGTCTTGCCTATGGTTAATTGCACCTGGATGGTCTCCAATGCATTGTGCGTTGCCACCAACCTTGAGGTGTGGGTGTCCTTTATGAATATGGACACCCCCCCCCTCCTTTCTTGGTGTTGTCCGGATTTTGGGGCCGGAACGCATGATATGAGGTGAAACCTGTTAGTGCTGGGGTGCTCTCAGGAGCCTTGAACCAGGTTTCTGTCACAGCACAGACATCGATGTTCTCCATATTGAGAAGGGCCTCGAGTGCATCTTGAGATTGAGACTTCTGGCATTGAGCAGCATTACCCTTAGTTTTTTTCCTTTTTGGTGTTCTAGGGTGGTAGGTTTAGAATTTGAGCCTTGCCTAAAAAGGCACTATGGGGTGGCAAGAGCCTTTGCCAATATCCGGCAGCCCAGGGTTGATAGGTGCAAGCCGCCCCTTGCGTAGCAGCGTGGCATGTCCTGCATGTCATCCCAGGCAGACAGACATTGATCCCCTTTGAATGACACCAGAATTTAAGCCAATTATTAAAGCTGATCATCTTATCACTGTATTGTGGCATCATTCTAGGTGAAGGTAGGATACTGCTCAAGGTCAGGGTCATACCTGCCTGGGCTACATAATCAGAGAGCTCCTCGATGTCCCTTTCATGTAGTCCAAGGAGGTACGTCTCAGGTCGCTGACACCAGCGTGGACAATGACTGAGTCGTACTTGTACCTGCTGTTGAGAGACCTGAGTGCTTGCATTATGTGGCGGATTCTAGCGCCGACAGGCAGCTTACTGTGACCTTCTCCTTACTCAATCTGGTGAGCGGGACGCCAGTGTGTCTGACTATGGAATCACCAATGACAAGTGTGTCTGGCATTTTGTTTGGCCTTAAGGGCTGTGACTGTTTGACACTCTGACTGTGTGGTCTATGTGTTGCATGTGTTGGGTCATGAGGTGGTAGTTGTTTGGGTGTCTGCTTTGGTGGCCTCTGCTGTTTTGGTAAATTTTTGATCAGAGCCTCCGAGTATGTCTTTGTGTGAGTATGTGTATGATTTGAAGTTGAGATGGTACCATGTGTGACTGGGTATGTATTGTGTGTGGTTACCTTCTCCTCCTGTCTGGTCTTGCCAGTCCTATGTTGAGAGAGCTCAGCCTCCAGTTTGGCCGTATAGTTGCATCTCTCGCATGTATTTGTGTTTTGTGGGAGAAGGAGAGGATTGTCTGTGTACATGAGTGGGAGGGTGGCCTAATGGTTAAGGTGTTTGCCTTACAAACACAAGGTGCAGGGTTTGAGTCTCACAAGGGATAATTGGCTAGGCTTAAAATGGCTCGCAAGGGCAGTTAGCTTAGTACTAACCTATGAATGAATGAATGAGGCAATTGTAACATTGCCTCAATATTCCCAGGTTCACCAGTTGAGCTGGAGAGGACACTAGCAACTGATCCCTCGACATACTAGAAGTAGTAGATAAAGAGACTTTCAAAGGACTCCAGGGGAAGTGGGTTTTAGGCTGGTGGGGTACTATCTATAATAAGAGTGCTTTATCAAGGTGCAAGTACTGTAGGAGTAAGTGCTAGGCTTTACAGATAGAGAATAGTCTACTTGGGAATCAAGTAGAGATGAACTTTTCAGTTATAGGATATGCTGGTTAGATCAGCAGTACAGCTCGAGGAAGGTAGTTCTAAGGGAAAATTTGAAGAGTGGAATTTAGATGGCCCGAATAGTTTAACCTTGTTTAACCGCTGCTCTTGTGTGCAACAGTGGTAACTCAGCTAACGCTGCTTAGCGTGTTTTATAGCAGGGGGCTGAAGGGAGCTAGGAATTGGCCCAAAACAACCAATGGACTACTAGTTTCTGGCTGAAACTTCACCAAATCGGACAAAAAGGCCACTCAGTGCTTCCCACTCCCACTGGTAAGCAAAGAAACTTCCCTCCTTCCTAATAAGGCAATGGATCAGTAACAGGAACTAAAAACAAAGCCCAGGGATCAGCAACTCTGAAACTGGACTATTCTAGTTCAGTAAGGCGGGAAAACAAGAGATTTTTTTGTTTTATTACAGAGATAAGGAAAAAAACAGACAGTAAATGCTATAAATGCTGTAAATCGGCTAGCGTACTTTAGTGTGCAGCCTACAGAAACAATTTTCAACAATTAGTAACTTAAAGTGCAATAAACATTGTAAAATGCAGAAATCACTTAAAGTAGCAGTAAAACAGGCGAAATGCAGTCGCTAGCTTAATAACAGTGGGAAAGCCACAAAAAATACTTATATCTGGTAGAAAGTCACTCTTTTAGCTCTCTGCTGCTTGGATCACTCTGCAGGCCACACGAGGATCTGTGCTGAGTTGGTACAAGCTGGAAAACGCGTGTTTAGCGTGTTTTATAGCAGGGGGCTGAAAGGAGCTAGGAATTGGCCCAAAACGACCAATGGACTACTAGTTTCTGGCTGAAACTTCACCAATTCGGACAAAAAGGCTGCTCAGTGCTTCCCACTCCCACTGGTAAGCAAAGAAACTTCCTCCTTCCTAATAAGGCAATGGATCAGTAACAGGAACTAAAAACAAAGCCCAGGGATCAGCAACTCTGAAACTGGACTACTCTAGTTCAGTAAGGTGGGAAAACAAGAGATTTTTTTTTTTTTTTTTACAGAGACAAGGAAAAAAACAGACAGTAAATGCTATAAATGCTTTTAAGCGTCTAGCACACTTGAGTGTGTTAGCCTACAGGTAAAATTAAGCAACAAATAACTTTTTAAGAGTGCAAAACAGTTAATCAACACAAAAACAGTTTAAATAGAATGCAGAGCTGTATAAACAGGCTAAGATGCAGTAAATATTCAAAAAGCCAGAAAAAAATACTTAAATCAGTTATAGCAAATACAGTTATAACAAATTCTCTGAAATATACTGTATATTTCCAATATGTTTGAGAAGGACAGTCAGAACACAAGAAGGTTCAGGCGAAAAAGAAAAAAAAAAGTTTTGTTTTACTTTTTGAAAAGGGAAAAAGGAGGAACAGAAGGCCTTATCAAATGTTTTCTCTGTATTAAGAAGAATGAGCTAATGACACTAGACTGGGAGGTGTGTCACAGTAGGGGCGGGCAACTGCAAAGCCACCAAGTATAAGAGCAAGACACCGACAGGGACGGAGGGTGATACAAAATAGCCTAAGAAAGCACTACAGAGTCAAATGAAAGTTTTTAAACAGATAAGGATTTGTGAAGATTCTGAATAGACAAAATGCTTTATATATATTAAATTATAAAAACAGTAATCTGTAAAAATAATCAAAAGATACTTATATTTTGTAGCTCAGTTGCGGTCAAACAACTTCTCCAGCCTGCACTGTGTGCAAAGACAGAGACCCTACCAAAGTTAGGGCAAGACCAGAACAACAACTTTTTTTTGTACAAGAACACAAAAGAACCAGCCCCCACTAGCCAAGAGATAATTACACAGAGTTAATGTTTCAGTTTATACAATAGCCTAAGACAGCAAAGCACTACAGAGTCAAATGAAAGTTTTTAAACAGATAAGGATTTGTGAAGATTCTGAATAGACAAAGTGCTTTATATATATTAAATTATAAAAACAGTAATCTGTAAAAATAATCAAAAGATACTTATATTTTGTAGCTCAGTTGTGGACAAACAACTTCTCCAGCCTGCACTGTGTGCAAAGACAGAGACCCTACCAAAGTTAGGGCAAGACCAGAACAACAACTTTTTTTTTACAAGAACACAAAAGAACCAGCCCCCACTAGCCAAGAGATAATTACACAGAGTAAATGTTTCAGTTTATACAATAGCCTAAGAGAGCAAAGCACTACAGAGTCAAATGAAAGTTTTTAAACAGATAAGGATTTGTGAAGATTCTGAATAGACAAAGTGCTTTATATATATTAAATTATAAAAACAGTAATCTGTAAAAATAATCAAAAGATACTTATATTTTGTAGCTCAGTTGCGGTCAAACAACTTCTCCAGCCTGCACTGTGTGCAAAGACAGAGACCCTACCAAAGTTAGGGCAAGACCAGAACAACAACTTTTTTTTTACAAGAACACAAAAGAACCAGCCCCCACTAGCCAAGAGATAATTACACAGAGTTAATGTTTCAGTTTATACAATAGCCTAAGACAGCAAAGCACTACAGAGTCAAATGAAAGTTTTTAAACAGATAAGGATTTGTGAAGATTCTGAATAGACAAAGTGCTTTATATATATTAAATTATAAAAACAGTAATCTGTAAAAATAATCAAAAGATACTTATATTTTGTAGCTCAGTTGCGGACAAACAACTTCTCCAGCCTGCACTGTGTGCAAAGACAGAGACCCTACCAAAGTTAGGGCAAGACCAGAACAACAACTTTTTTTTACAAGAACACAAAAGAACCAGCCCCCACTAGCCAAGAGATAATTACACAGAGTAAATGTTTCAGTTTATACAATAGCCTAAGAGAGCAAAGCACTACAGAGTCAAATGAAAGTTTTTAAACAGATAAGGATTTGTGAAGATTCTGAATAGACAAAGTGCTTTATATATATTAAATTATAAAAACAGTAATCTGTAAAAATAATCAAAAGATACTTATATTTTGTAGCTCAGTTGCCGTCAAACAACTTCTCCAACCTGCACTGTGTGCAAAGACAGAGACCCTACCAAAGTTAGGGCAAGACCAGAACAACAACTTTTTTTACAAGAACACAAAAGAACCAGCCCCACTAGCCAAGAGATAATTACACAGAGTAAATGTTTCAGTTTATACAATAGCCTAAGACAGCAAAACACTACAGAGTCAAATGAAAGTTTTTAAACAGATAAGGATTTGTGAAGATTCTGAATAGACAAAGTGCTTTATATATATTAAATTATAAAACAGTAATCTGTAAAAATAATCAAAAGATACTTATATTTTGTAGCTCAGTTGCGGTCAAACAACTTCTCCAGCCTGCACTGTGTGCAAATACAGAGACCCTACCAAAGTTAGGGCAAGACCAGAACAACAACTTTTTTTACAAGAACACAAAAGAACCAGCCCCCACTAGCCAAGAGATAATTACACAGAGTAAATGTTTCAGTTTATACAATAGCCTAAGACAGCAAAGCACTACAGAGTCAAATGAAACTTTTTAAACAGATAAGGATTTGTGAAGATTCTGAATAGACAAAGTGCTTTATATATATTAAATTATAAAAACAGTAATCTGTAAAAATAATCAAAAGATACTTATATTTTGTAGCTCAGTTGCGGTCAAACAACTTCTCCAGCCTGCACTGTGTGCAAAGACAGAGACCCTACCAAAGTTAGGGCAAGACCAGAACAACAACTTTTTTTTTACAAGAACACAAAAGAACCAGCCCCCAACTAGCCAAGAGATAATTACACAGAGTAAATGTTTCAGTTTATACAATAGCCTAAGACAGCAGAGCACTACAGAGTCAAATGAAAGTTTTTAAACAGATAAGGATTTGTGAAGATTCTGAATAGACAAAGTGCTTTATATATATTAAATTATAAAAACAGTAATCTGTAAAAAATAATCAAAAGATACTTATATTTTGTAGCTCAGTTGCGGTCAAACAACTTCTCCAGCCTGCACTGTGTGCAAAGACAGAGACCCTACCAAAGTTAGGGCAAGACCAGAACAACAACTTTTTTTTTACAAGAACACAAAAGAACCAGCCCCCACTAGCCAAGAGATAATTACACAGAGTAAATGTTTCAGTTTATACAATAGCCTAAGACAGCAAAGCACTACAGAGTCAAATGAAAGTTTTTAAACAGATAAGGATTTGTGAAGATTCTGAATAGACAAAGTGCTTTATATATATTAAATTATAAAACCAGTAATCTGTAAAAATAATCAAAAGATACTTATATTTTGTAGCTCAGTTGCGGTCAAACAACTTCTCCAGCCTGCACTGTGTGCAAAGACAGAGACCCTACCAAAGTTAGGGCAAGACCAGAACAACAACTTTTTTTTTACAAGAACACAAAAGAACCAGCCCCCACTAGCCAAGAGATAATTACACAGAGTAAATATTTCAGTTTATACAATAGCCTAAGACAGCAAAGCACTACAGAGTCAAATGAAAGTTTTTAAACAGATAAGGATTTGTGAAGATTCTGAATAGACAAAGTGCTTTATATATATTAAATTATAAAACCAGTAATCTGTAAAAATAATCGAAAGATACTTATATTTTGTAGCTCAGTTGCGGTCAAACAACTTCTCCAGCCTGCACTGTGTGCAAAGACAGAGACCCTACCAAAGTTAGGGCAAGACCAGAACAACAACTTTTTTTTACAAGAACACAAAAGAACCAGCCCCCACTAGCCAAGAGATAATTACACAGAGTAAATGTTTCAGTTTATACAATAGCCTAAGACAGCAAAGCACTACAGAGTCAAATGAAAGTTTTTAAACAGATAAGGATTTGTGAAGATTCTGAATAGACAAAGTGCTTTATATATATTAAATTATAAAAACAGTAATCTGTAAAAATAATCAAAAGATACTTATATTTTGTAGCTCAGTTGCGGTGAAACAACTTCTCCAGCCTGCACTGTGTGCAAAGACAGAGACCCTACCAAAGTTAGGGCAAGACCAGAACAACAACTTTTTTTTTACAAGAACACAAAAGAACCAGCCCCCACTAGCCAAGAGATAATTACACAGAGTAAATGTTTCAGTTTATACAATAGCCTAAGACAGCAAAGCACTACAGAGTCAAATGAAAGTTTTTAAACAGATAAGGATTTGTGAAGATTCTGAATAGATAAAGTGCTTTATATATATTAAATTACAAAAACAGTCATCTGTAAAAAATAATCAAAAGATACTTATATTTTGTAGCTCAGTTGCGGTCAAACAACTTCTCCAGCCTGCACTACTTTCCTTTCCATTCCGCTTCCTTTCTCTCCTTTCCTTTCATAAGATTTAATGACACAAGACTAGCTAATAACTGAACATCTATCTGCTTTCCTTTTACCCCAGTAGTTTTTAATTATTCTTCTTTTACTAATTACAGATTTCCAGTTGTCATCCTTCGTATTTAGGCTCCTAACCTTATCCTCTCATTTCCAGTTCCACTTTGTGTTAATTTTTCTTCTTCTTCTTCTTCATCTTTATTGATGCTAAATACATGAAGAACATCTTCCTTTCATCTTTGATTCTGCCTTCTTTGTTTGCTTAAGTCCAGGAGACAATGCTTTCACAATTCTAACATGTTTTATCAACATATTCTACCTGATTCTGTTAACAAATATTATTATACCCTCCTTGCCCATTCACATCACCAAAACATAGTTATCGGTACCACTATAATTTCCCGGATCTCAGAGACCTACTATCCATCTCTATAGTAAACACATCTGTTGCTGTAACTCTGGTCCTATCCTGTGTATCCCCCACACCTCTTCCCCTCTTCTGCCATATTACAGTTCCATTTCTATGTTTTCTGTCACGTCGTTTATATATGCATCTTCATTTCTTTCAGCGTTTTCATCTAATGTGGTAGTTAATATTCTCAATACTAGATTTAAAACATATGTCATTACAGGAAGCTTCTTGAAACATTTTTTTTCTTTGTGTCCTGCATCTCACTGAGCCACCATGGCATCATCTTCATTTTTTCGATTAAGACCCTTTCTTTATTCACATCCAGTCTCTCAACCTGCAATAAGTTGTCAATGCCTTTAAAGATGTTTTGTTTACTTTCTTTAACAATTCTGACCATTTGTGTTCTCTCCTGGACTCCATTCTACCCCTGATCATCATACCATATCTTACTATGTTGCATAATTAGCTTTGGATTCATTGCAGTACTATTCCTACAGCTATAAAACATTTGTTTATTTGTTTATCCTCTCACTACTGTAAATTTTCATACTGCAAACAAGCTTATAATCAACATTTTCAAATACAAATCTATGTTACAATTAAAAAAGAAGGTCTACTTTTATCTTTTAGCAGGGAAAAGCTCTAGAAAATTATGTACTGCACTATTCCACAAGCACAGGTTTGTTGTTTTTCTTTCTTTCCTTCTTTCATACTGTTTTCTGAGTGTCTTTTCTCTGCTGGTGACTGTGAAAATAAGATATATAAAGGCAGGGTAGAAATGTCTGCTACTGTTTCTATCAGTTTACAGTGGTTCTAATCTGCAAATCACAAGGAGACTGTGAGGCTATACAGTAAAGTCACTAACTTTTTTATCTTTCTTATCACCTTTTATTATCTGACAAGACTGAAAATATTTTACCCAACCTTACTGCTTAATGGTAACATCAGATAGAATATTTTATTTTGTATTAGATGAAATGGCACTCTAGACAACTGATTCCAAGAAACTGTCCCAGGCTGCCCACTGCTCCACCCCATTTACTTCCTCCTGGTGCCTTCCCATCCCATCCCATCACCCCACCACACCTCATTCTGGCTTCATTCCTGCACCATCCGTGTTACTTATTTCTTCTCTTTCTGAAATTTTGTCTTACTCATCCACGATATCTTGCATCCCTTCCACACAATCTTACTGGGAAAAACTATTCTGCAATAACTGTG
This sequence comes from Protopterus annectens, assembly GCF_019279795.1. Lineage (NCBI taxonomy): Eukaryota > Metazoa > Chordata > Ceratodontiformes > Protopteridae > Protopterus > Protopterus annectens. The sequence goes on along the minus strand of NC_056732.1, from coordinate 867,916,707 downwards.
GTGGAAAAATTTGACTTAAGCCAGGGGACTAGGCGCTACTAGGATCCCAGAAACTATGGGATTTTAGATGCTTTCAGGCACTTTTTATAGCTTGTAACAATGTTTTCATCCAGTTATGTCTTTAAAACAAAGACTAAGGAAAAAAGGTCAATCTTGTTCTTTAAGTTTGCCTTTTCGTGTATCCATTCAACACAACTTAACTAGCCAAGATTACATTGCAGCAACTGTAGAGGAAAACAATTTAAGCCAGGGGTCTGAGGACCACTAGGCATCCAGAAGCTATAAGGTTCTAGATGTTCTGAGGTACATTTTAGAATTTGTTTCAACCTTTTGGTGCAAGGATTGCCTGAACAAAATTCGTGAGTTAGGGGTCGGGTAAATAAATATGGAGTCTTCAGTTGTATTTGTTTTTCTTTCAAGGAAGAAAGATGTTGTGTACAAGGTTCATTATTCAGTGTAGGCAAAACAGCAGTTCAAAATAAACTGATAAGGCAAATGTTTGCAAGGATACATAAATTATATTTGGGAATAGTGTCAGGCTGTCTACCCCCCTGAAAAAAATAAAAATAAAAATAAAAATGGTCATAGCCATTGTCATATATTTAAGTGCCTGCTGTCATACACATGTGCAGCCTGCCTGCTCACATTTCATCCCTACATCTAGAAGACATCAACCTCCTATGTAATCATCTGGTGTCAGACTAAGATGAAGCTGAAAAAGCAAATAGAACACAATGATGTATCTGAACTTATTGTGTCAGAAAAATATAAACAGCATGTCTCCTTCCACTACTCCTATATCCAACAATTGGAGCGTCCACAAAGGTTCCTCACTAAAAGAATACAGGGGGTAAGAAAAATGTCCTATGCATACCACCTCAAGGCCCTATCCCTGTATTCTGCCTCCTACAAGCATTTGAGGGGAGATCTATACCTGGCATAGTGGGTATTGTCAGACCCCACTCTAATGGACCTCCTGCATATCCACAAAACAGACAGCACCATAATTACCTGTTCTAAAGACTTAAACCTTGCCTGTGATATAAATAAGATCTTCTAGAGAGAGAGGTATGTATCCTAGAGACTACCCAGTCTATGGAACAGGCTCCCCTTCAATGTAAAGCAGAGTTCTTCCCTAACCCAATTCCAGTGCAAATCGAACAATTGGATACAAAACCAGAAATTCATCCCTGGTGTCTCTAATGGACACAGATAACCTGGTTCAACTCCCAGGCCCATGCTTACACTTATCAAGGGTATCAGAACTTGTCAGAGATTAGAGATGTATGGCTAGCTAAATTTAAAAAGTCCCTTGTGGTTGTTAGCCTAGTAAACATCTATGAAACAAGAGCTATCCACAGCGAAATGCATCTGATATTTAATTGCGAGGAAAGTGAAAAAAAAAATAAAAACAATGATCATAGTAATGTATTCCAAAAATGAGCTCCTAGACAGTGCACTGCCCCTGACAAGCTATTGTAACCTGAAGTAAATGAAGAAAGTTTAAGAAATAATGAACACACAGCTCCCAACCTCCCAACAGATTAATGATTATTCATCAAATGTGTTTTCTCTAATAGATAATGGAACGAAAAAAAATTCCTGATAGCTACTTTGAACGTATACAATTTTATGCTTTTTTACCTCCCAACATGCTTCTGTGGGGAGATCCCACACACCCCCTAACTTATATATAGCAACTCCACGTTTGCAGTGGAGAAAGAGCAGCATCATACCTTTGCTGAAGGAGCTATGAAGCAGTTGTGCTATTGTCCATTGGTTAAACAGCACTAGGCACAAACACTGCACATAGACACACACACACACACACACACACACACACACACACACACACACACACACACACACACACACACACACACACACACACACAAAACACAGACACACAAACACAATCTATAACAACTTCTAGCCATACATTTAAGATTATTGAGGATATTTAAAGAAATAATGACCACAATGTCCTCATCAACCCACATAAGCTACAGTGACCTTTTTTGCACAAATCTGAGGCTTGATTGTGAGGAAAATTTATTTATTTAACATTTGTTAACCAGGAAAGTCTAACTTGGAACAAAGCCAATTATCACCAGAGGCCCAAGAAGAAATGTTCCAGATGCATGTATTTACAATGTGGGAGGAAGCATGAGCACCCAGAGGAAACCCACACAAATGCAGGGAGAACATTTATACTCTGCCCAGAAGGCACTCCAGCCGAGCATCAAACCACAGAACCTGTTGTTGTGAGGTGACAATGCTACCACTACACCACTGTGCCAAAAATGTTAATTATATCATCCTTAGCACCACACACAAGCTGCAGAGACCTTCTGTACAAACTGAACAGGGCTGGTTTTGGACTAGGTGGAGTTATGGGCACAGGCCTCTACTAACCTTTGCCAAAATCCATATAACTAACTTGGGTTGTGGGGATTGCCAGGTCATGTAGAGCTCTGAGTGTCTGGATAGTCAGTGGTGCATTTTATGCCTTATTTTAAAAAAAGATGATTGGTTCACTGTCTTTTTTATCTTTTAGTACTACCCAGAAAAGTTATGTATGTGCCTAACAATTCTGTGTGAATCCACAGATAAAAAATTTGTAATAAATATTGTATAGGCAGACAAATAGACAGACACTTGTGTGAACATACACACACACACACACACACACACACACACACACACACACACACACACACACACACACACACACTGTTGTTCCCCTGACAAGTTAGTCCTATCACAAAATGCACAGATTTTTTACACGTACACATACATACACGCACACATATTGACACTGCCCCGATAAAACAGATCTACGACAAAAGTCAAATTGCAGAAATACCTGTTCAGCCATGGAAAGTTTTCAGGGTCATTGGAGGACACCAGTGAGCAAGTAGATACCCATACAGAGACTGGGAGGGCATGCAATATGGCATACAAAAGAAGCCATAGCCAAGAACACAACCAGAGACAAGCACTGTGAGATGGAAGTGCTATTCATTGTGCCAGTATGCTAATAAGCAGTTTCTTTCACACACACACATTCTTCACCTGCCAGGCAACCAGTGTTAGCCACATATTGTGTACACACAAGCATAACCCATAGCAATTCTAGTTTTACACTGATTTCAGCAAATACATTATGTGACACTACCTCTGCCAAGCTTTTTAATAGTGATAAAACAACAGCAGCGGCAAGTCACTTTTACACAAAGCCAGTCTCCAAACCTATTAATTGTTTTCACCTTACTGACTGTGTACCTTTCAGATTTCTGAGTTTACTAACATAATAATAATAGTGATAATGATTGTACAAATTTCTTTCACAGAAATGCAGAGTGATCACAATAAAGTATGTCTTACTTGCCATATTAGTGATTACTTAAAATGAGCAAACAAGTGCATCAGTTACATTCATCCACAGAGAGCTTTCCCCCATCCCATCCAGTTATAACAACTTCTGTGTGCACATAAGATGGTCTTAACTATGCTAAGCTGATGACTAAATAATGTAATACAGTTCTGTTCCATATAGACAGCATATTCACATTAAAATATGCCAAATTGTTTCACACAAATCACAATACTCCTCAAAAACAGAATAATGAGTAAACAACAGATTAGCATTTCCCTCCAAAGGGAGCCCCAGCGATTACAGTTAATTTGGCAGTGCACATCACAGATGTGCACCTCTAATAAAATAAAATAAGTAAAAAAGGGTAAAAATAGCATATCTACAGCTACTGGGGTTTTTTTTGGCCTGAATGCAGCAGTAAAGAATAGCAGAAAAGTTAATTACATATGTGGCACTGCTGCACTGGCCCAGTAATCAAGGAGCCTCAGTCCTCACCACTGGCAACAGTGAGGGACGTACAAAATGGTAGGATGACAAGTACACATACAGTAAAGTACAATTTCCCTTAAGAGCACACTGAGATCACAGTGAGTCTGGGGCTGGTTTCTCCCTCTTTCTCCAGATCCCCAATAAGACTACCCACTGGCACAGCTATAGGGTTGATATCTCAGCCGAGTGGCCAAGCTAAGACCACCAGAACCCTTTCTTTCCAACTAGTGCTTCATGCCCCTGCCCAAGTAGCTGACACACACACACTTTGAGATTTGGTTGATATATAAACGCACACACACACACACACACACACACACACACACACACACACATGCATAAACGCACACATGCACACACGCGCACACACACACACACACACACACACACACACACACACACACACACACACACCTGGAAAAGGCTGGCACAGATTTACAAGCTATGCCCCCTTTTGTCCAGACTATAAGGTAGTTCCAGCTGCCACCAGCCACACTTATCAGCTACTGTAAGGCCCTTACAAAGAGTCTCCAATCCTACTGTGTAATGTTACTATTATCCAAATGGTAGTGTTGACCAAGACTTGCAAGGCTATTTAGGAGTGGGCTGTACAGTGTCACAAAATACATATGCAAGTACGCTAAGAGCTTAAATATGTCTCACAAATATCAGCTACAATTTATTTATTATTTATTTTATTTTATTTTACATTTGTTAACTGGGAAAGTCCGACTGGATACAGGCCCATTTTCAGCAGAGGCCTGGGGAGAAAAGCTCCAAATGTACAAAAACAAGTGTAAATACAGTGAAATGATTACAGTGAGTTATCACAAAACTGAGATTTGTTTAACGATATGTACAAACATGTACATGTTTTTTCACATACACACAGCAAAGGTCGGAAGCAAGTAGTTGAGAAAGAAATAGTGAAATATTTCATCTGAAAAGGGAAAACACATATATTAAGCTGGTTATCATACATGGTGTAGTGTTAGCATTAAATCTTTCCAGTAGGTGGGTGATACACAAAATTTTAAACAGTTAGAGAGTCAGAGTTTTAGTCTTGTAATGAGTTTATCATTTATGAATTATATTTGAGTGGGGATTAGTCACGGTTTGTACAGGGACAAAGCCACTGCATTTTTAGGTATTTCCTAAGGGATTTTTTGAATTGGGATAAGGAGGGGTCAGTGGTGAGTTCAGCAGGAAGTGGGTTCCAGTTTTTACCAGCAGAGCTGGAGAATAGTGATTCATCAGCTGAATTGTTGGTTTTAACAGTTTGCACTAGGAATTTTTTGGAAGAGCCAAGGGATTTTAGGTTACTGTAGGGGCTAATAATATTTTTCAGTATGGGTGTACTGTCTGGTTGGTAGAGGATTTTGTGAACAACTATTAGTTGGTTATATTGCAGTTGATAGGGTAGTTCAAGCCAGTCTAACGATTGAAGGTTAAGGCAGTGATGGGTTCTATAAGCTGATCCTGTGGCAAATCTGGCAATGTTATTGTAGCACCTAGTAAATTTATTGAGGTTTGATTTCCTTAGGTGTACAAAGATGGGTGAGGCATAAAGAAGAGTCTATAGCAGATGTGTACGAGCAATAACAGTTCTAGCAGATGGGGTTAGGAATGATTTAATCCTGTATAAAGAGCCTAATTTTTTATTAACTGTTTTAATAGTTTTGTCTATGTGAGCATCAAACTTGAGGTTGTTGTCGATGATCACTCCCAGTAGTTTAATAATAGGTTCTGGGGAAATTATGGTACCATTGTTAGATTTTATGGTGAGAGGTGGTGAGGGAACCTTGTGAGTGGGGGAGAAGAGTAACAGTTTGGTTTTATTTGGGTTTAATAGTAGTTGGCGACCAGTGAGCCAGTTCTCTACTTTGTTGAAAGTGATTTGGGACAAGGATTGTAAATCTGTAGGGGAGGTGGCAGAGCAGATTAGGGTTGAGTCATCTGCATACTGAATACAAGTTGCATCAGGGATGACTTTGTACAGGTCATTAATGAATATGGAGAATAGGAGGGGACCTAATATAGATCCCTGTGGGACTCCAAGGGTAACTGGTAAAAGGGATGATAGGTTATTCTTCCATAGTACAGCTTGTTGTCTATCACTTAGGTAAGAATGAAACCAGGTAATTGCTAGGTTATCTATGGAGAGTGATTTTAATGTGTTTAAGAGTAGCTGGTGATTTACCATATCAAATGCCTTGGATAGGTCAAGGAAGAGGGCTGAGGAGAGCGTGTTGTCATTATGGTTTTTATTTATTGTGTGGGAGAAGGAGAGAAGGGCTGAGGTTGTACTATGGCAAGGTCTAAATCCATGCTGGGAGGGGACTAGGAGAATATTTTGATTCAGATAGGCAAGAAATTGCTTGTGGATACATTTTTCCATTATTTTAGCCAAGGGAGACAGAATAGCTATAGGCCTATAATTTGAAAGTTCAGTGGAATCTCCCCCTTTATGAAGAGGAACAATGTGGGAGATTTTCCAGATGTGGGGGATATAGGCTTCGTGGATAGTTCTATTGATTAAAATTGATATGGGGTATGCTATTTCATTAGCGGCTTTTTGCAGATATTCTGCAGGTAGTAGGTCTGCTGAAAGGGTGGTGGGATTCAGTTTTTTAAGTAGGAACTTAATAAAAGATGTTGGTACTTAATCAAGCTTAAAGGGGATATTATTATCAGGTGTGGGGTTGGTGGTACTTGGAGTATAGGGAGATTACTGGCTAGGGTTTGCATGGTTTCTGTAAAGAAAGTGTTAAAGGTGTTAGCAAAAATTTTAGGAGTTTGTTGGAGGGTAGTTAAGGGGGTAGGGGTAGTTAATTGGCCTGGCTGGAAAAGTTTGTTTATGCCTGACCAGAATATTTGTGGTTTATTTTGGTACTTTTGTTGCAGATTATAGTAGTAATTATTTTTGTCTAGCATAATAGACTTCTTTGTATCATTTCTCAGCTGTTTATATATAAGGTGGTCTTTTGGGGATTTAGTGGTTTTACAGGAGGTCCACGCTTTGTTTCTGCTAATAATTTTTTGTCTTGTATCATTGGACAGCCATGGTGCTACTTTGTTATTGGTTCTGATAGTGCATGGGGGAGCATGGTTATCCAGGATAGCAAGAAATGTAGAGCTAAAGTATGAGACTGCTTCATCTAGTGGAAGTAGCCATAGGTTCACCAGTCACATGTGTTAAGTTCATTCTGAAATTTAGTCTGAATAAAGTTCTTACAACTTCTAATGGTTTTAAAGGAAGATTGTTGAGGGATGTAATTTATTTTTCAGATTATATAGGTCAGGAAGTGATCACTAAAGTCCTCAGGTAGGGTGCCTGTTTTATATATCTGTGGTAGGTTGTTTATTAATATCCAGTCTAGGACACTTTCCTTTTTGTTAGGCTTATTGATTCTGGTTGGGGAAGATTTCATCTGGGAGATGCCATGCAAATTTATATGGGTGGAGGTCTGAAGAGCAAGTATTCCAGTCAATATTAACATTCCCGAGAATAATAGTTTCCTGGGGACAGTTAGTGGAGAGCCATTGGAGGATACCCTCCAAGGTATTTGTGTTGTAACCTGGGGAAATATAGATACATGCAATGTTTATAGATTTGCATTTGTTGAGTTGGACCTTTGTGATGAGTATTTCTGCATTGTTAGTAAACAAGGCATTTGGGGTACTAGTTTTGGATACTTTCAGAGTGGATTCATACAAGATGGCTACTCCCCCTCCTTTCTTAGAGATGCGATCAAGTCTTAATATATTGTACTCTGGGGGTATAATCTCACTATCAATGGTAGTAGGCTTGAGCCAGGTCTCGGTAAGGCATAGTATATCAGGGGAGTGGACATCCAGGAGGGCATGTAACTAGTGAATTTTCCTGTTTATACTTCTAATGTTTAGATGACACACTAGGAGTGAGTTGGGGGCATTATTTGAGTTTTTGTAGGCTAGTATGGATGTCATCTGTGGGGCTGATAGTAACAGGTGGGGTTGGGCCTGGGTTAGGCTGGATGTTACCATCCACTATGAGGTTAGGTAGCAATCTAATAGCAAGTTTCTGGAGTTTTAATAAGCCTTGGGTTGATTGGTGGTTGGCCAAAACACAGGATGCAACTTTTGCTGCGGGGAAGTAGTGTAGCTGAAAGCACTTTAGTGTTCCACCGATGCAGAGTCTCACAGTGCAGGGCAATGAGACAGCCTTGGGTTGATTAGAGGTTGGCCAAGACACAGGATGTAACTTTTGCTGAGGGCAACTAGTGTAGCTGAAAGCACTTTAGTGTTCCACCGACACAGGGTCTCACTGTACAGGGCAATGAGACAGCCTTGGGTTGATTGGAGGTTGGCCAAGACACAGGATGTAACTTTTGCTGAGGGGAATGCGAGCACACTACAGGGGATTCCTATGAAGCAAGCCAGAAAAGCTAAGTCAAAAGATGGTGCCTTTCTACAAAGGTTTAAATATATTTAATAATAAATAATAAAAGAACAAGACAATACTCAGACAATCAACACAGTAACTTCAGAGTTCAGAATCACAGGAAATACTTTAAAACAACATTGAAGGACAGTCTCAAATAAATACAGAAAAGATCTAAACTAATCTTTACTATATTCCTATCTATACCTAAAAGAGATATTATGTCCTAAGTTTTACTTACAAGGCAAGTAAATGCAGATGATGCTGATGATGAGTGGATGTTCTTGCTAGGTCCAAGACAAAATACAAAATTCACGGAGTCTCTCTCTGAGAGAGTTCTTTCATCAATATCACATTTTGCTGCTGTAATAGCCTGGATTACATCACTTTTTGTCACCTGACTTCAGTTCCCAGGCTAAATCAGAAACAATCAGAATTTCACATCCCTGTGTGAGGAATACATATCTCTCAAATGTCTGTGCAGAACTGTGTAGCTGCTAGGAAGTCATAAAGCAATAAAACACTTTAGATTTTAAACCTAGGCATTACTTCTTTCCCAGACAATAGAAAACAACTTGTAGCCCTAAACATCCTATCTTCTTGCTGCATTGAAACTAACTTTTATAGCACATCATAAAGCATTTAAATATTTCAACTTATATTCTTGAAGTTTTGTAAGTTAATCTATGTTCCAGCAGGTTATGCTGTGGTTACATTCTTGAAGCTCAGTACATAACATACAGTTCTGTATAAATCATATCAATATTCATAAATGACATAAAATTATTTACAAAATTCCACATAGCTGGGCTGGCAGTATCACAACATATAGTATGTATTATGGACTTGTGATTATTGAAGGAATTGTCAAGCTGTTTTTTGCTTTATGAACCTTTTTTTAGGAATGAGTTTTTAGCTTTAATTATCCTATCAACATTGTATTCAAATTATGATGTATTGCTGTTTCATTGGTGGTTTTGTGCTTATATAGGGGTGTGCTACAGTTTAAAATATCACTCTGATGAAGTTCTAATTTTTTACGAACAAAAGCACTTAGTGTTATATAATTATATTAAAGCTCTTGGACCATTGCCATTGTTTCTGTGTTGCTGTTTGTTGTACTGTGTTTGTTCTGAGCCTTTGTTGGTTCCTGATTTTTCATTTATACAATAGTCAGAGCCATTCTGCCAGATAACTTAATTGCTTTGCAAACAGGACATGGGCAAAAATAATTGGGGGAGGTGATGTCAAAGACATCAATGGTAGACAGTTCTTAGATATTATTCTAATTAACTTCTACAGTTAATAGAACCACATGTTTTGCATCAACATACAGTGTTTAAAGAACAGAAAGTATGACATGTCTATGTGCAGCTTTACTAATTGAATATAATCTTCAATGATTTACCAAAAAAAAAAAATTAAAACTTTCATGAATTTACTGGAAAAGTAAGAGTTGAGTGGTATACCAAGCCATCCATAATATTTGTTTACTTATCTGTTTGTTTGAGAGGAAAAATAAAAGCTAACCTTCCTGCTGCTATCCAGATCTTTTCCTGTTGCTTTCTCAGTCCTCAGCACAACAATGCTGTTCTATATAAATTTTGGGGGGTTTTTGGCTTGATCCCACCCATGATCTACACAATGAATCCTGATTTGTTATGTAGCTCTTAGGTCAGACTGATCTGAAAGCCTGAAAATTATTGAATTTTGAAGATGGGCACTGCAGGAGCAGCTTTATTGTCAGAAAATAAATACACTAATCGATAAATAGACAAGCTGGAGAAGCACCTCTGGTACAATGGCACCAGATGTGGGTGTTTATTTTGCCTATGCTTAAAGCCAGCAATGCCTTTTTGTAGCTTCTTCTACTTGTTTGCTGATGTACTGGGATGCAGAACTGGTAAAGGTCAGCTGCATAAATATCATAGTGATTTTTCTGAGGTTTGAAACTCTGGGTCTTGCATGATATGATGTATTTCTGTTTTTTCATAAAACTTATGGTCATTATATTTTTATTTTTAGTACTTTAAGATAGTTAAGAAATAATAATAGAATATGTTATCAGGTGTAAAGGGTAAGAAGTATAGACAAGGGAAAATGTTAATGTGCACATTTCATTTCTGATATGTTTTCACAGTAGAATGAAATTTTGACTGTCCTTCAGTATGTATATGTTGATTTTCTTCCTGAGTAATTAGCAAGGACTAGCAGGGTTACATTGTCATAAACAAGCATTCAGGAGATCTTAGCAAAATTAATGCTGTAGTGCTCATTTCTAATTGGTCAGTGGCAGTTATATGATTGTTAAAATAATGTTACTTTTAATGAAAAACGGTATAAAATATGTTGATTTTTGCAGCTCAAGGAGACAGGATCTTGACTTCCTAGTCTCCCACGTACATGTCTTTCTGCGCAATAAAGGAGATTGCTATTCTCTGCTGAACTGTCTTGTGTGAATGTTATTCTTTACCTTAACATGGGTAAATAGTTACAGTAATGATGAACAGAAATATAACAGACTAACTAGAGGATATTTGTAAAGAAATATAAATTATTATAGTGGTAGATATGGGCTATCAATTCTTTGAGTGTGGAATGTTTACGCAGTGTTGATATTTTTCTTGATTTAACTTGGGAGACAATGTTTTAGATAGAGGATTGGGAGAAATTTTCAGCCAGCAGTAGACAGTCTGTTATCCTTAATAAGGTGACTGTACAGTGTTCTGGGTACTTTGACTCAATTTTAATTAGATGAGAATTCTTTCCATTCAAGAAGTCTTTCCAGTACCCATTTTTATGCAAGCAATAAAAGATTGCTAGAAAACATTTACAATGTGCAGAACTGCAATACTTCAGGGAGAAAAGAAAGTATATATTATATTCCTTATAAAGCAATGGATTGAATATTTCAGAAATGTAAAATGAATAGCAAATTAAGTTAATGTGTCATTTATTCTCACAATGTAAGCTTTCGGCCGGATTCACGAATGTAAAATATCTGTGCAGGAGCAGTGTAGCTGCTCCTGCATGGAATATGGCCAGCGAGTAATCCAGGAATGTGCTGTATTGATGTACACGAGCGAGTCAACACTGTTCCTGCATGGAAACCCATGTGGGATGCTAATTACCTTATTTTCTGGTGAAAACCATGCAAATGATGTAAAATAGCAATCCAGGAAGCAGGTAGTTAACCGCGCAGGAACAGTGTAATCTGCAGAGATGTATTCAGCTACTAGCCAAATACATTTCTGCAAAAATGAAAATGGAGCCATGACAGCTCCAATAAAAACCTACCCTAATCTGTAGGCATGCCAATGGCCAAATATATGGCCACTAGCATGTTAAAGTGTTTATTTCAAAATAAAAGTTTTTTTTTTGGCCATTCACAGCCGTTTAAGCATAGGGAAGTGCCACGCAAATGGGATTGTGGGGAAAATAAAAAAAAAAATAAGTTGAAAAGTCCATTTTAAGGGAAACCTGCATTTTACCATTATACTCAATGGCAAGCAGAATATAAACAATGGCAGGGAACAGTGGTTGCTAAGGGGGAAGGCTCTTATGTAATGCAGTAGCTAAAAATTAAGGCAGTGGAGTATGTTAATGAGGGGACTTATACTGAATCACAAAATTCTTCTAAGTGTCACACTGCACCTAACCGTGTAGGTGCTGTAATACCATTGTCTAGGCAGGAGGAGCAACTAACATGAAAAGCGGGTGTGTCATGCTTGCTGCAAGCACATTGGAGCTCTGTTGCCCGGGTTTGTGCTTAGCTAAGCACAGCTAAGCCAGGGTGTGTGCCTGAGGCTGTATACTCTTATTCCATGAACTGACGAGCGTGTTTGTGCCCAGGGGAGGGTCATTTCTTGCTGTTTACACTAGCTAAATGGATCTGCACGGTGTGACAGGGCTTAAACAGGAAGGATATAGGAAAAAAAAGGAAATAACAGAACAAGGGAAATGCAGTACAAATCAGCAATATGGGATTCTGCAACTCACAATGGGCCATTGAAAGCACTCCGTAATATAGCTGGCAGGTGGCTGTATAGCTGAAAATGGGAAGAGATGTAAAAAAAATAAAGGGTAACAGCACAATAAAGGAGAAATGAAGTAGAAATCACTAATATGGGACTCTTCCAACTCACAATGGGTCATGCAAAGCACACAATAATACAGCTGGCAGGTGGCTGCATAGCTGAAAATGGGAGGAGATGTAAAACCATAAAAGGCAACAGCACAATAAAGGAGAAATGAAGTAGAAATCACTAATATTGGACTCTTGCAAATCACAATGGGCCATGCAACGCACACAGTAATACAGCTGGCAGGTGGCTGCATTGCTGAAAATGGGAGGAGATGTAAAAAAAAGAAATAAAGGGCAACAGCACAATAAAGGAGAAATGAAGTAGAAATCACTAATATGGGACTCTTGCAACTTACAATGGGTCATGCAAAGCACACAATAATACAGCAGGCAGATGGCTGCATAGCTAAAAATGCAAGGAGATGTAAGTAAAAAATATTAAAAAAGGGCAACAGCAGAATAAAGCCAATCATGCATAAATTACCAGTAATGCCTCTAACACTCACAGTGGCCAAATCAAAGCCATGAGTAATATAGGTGGCAGCTGGAATGTATCATAGTCAGCCAGTCATACTGGCAGTATCTGCAGCACAACAGTATAAAGTATGGAAACACCTTACAGTCTGTTTTTTCCCACAAACTCTGCACCACTGGTGTTTACATGTGGGGAATTTTAACTGGAAAAATGTTAGGGGCTGCCATTGCTTTGATCCATCAGTATGTGCTAGAGGCTGACAGTGGAGAGGAGGATAATGCTGACAACTGCCACAGACCAAGGAGGAGGAGAAGAGTGTTCAGACCCAGGGAAACCTACATGATCCAGAGATAGTAGAGCGCTACAGGGTGGACAGAGACATATTTCAGCAAATCACCGAGCTGTGCTGCCCCCAACTCAGAGCTTGAACCCTCAGAGGGGAACTCATCCCAGTGGATATGAAGGTATGTGTAGTCTTAAGAATTCTAGCTACAGGTACTTTCCAAAGACCTACTGGGGACATGATGGGGGTCTCACAGGCATTTGCATTAAGGGTACTTCACCAGTTCCTGGATGCCATGCTTCCACATGCCGGTTTACTTCCCCAAAACCTGTGAGAGGATGACCAGCAATATGCATCTCTTCCACTGTGCAGCAGAATACCCGGAGGCACTGGGTGCCACAGACTGCATGCACATCCACATCAAAGCACCACCCGGTGAACAGAGTAGGGTCTACATAAACAGCAAGGGCCTCCCTTCCTTCAATTGCCAGGTCATGTGTAATGCCCAGGGCATTATCATGAATGTGTGTGCTGGCAGCCCTGGAAGCTATCACAACTCATACATGTGGCATTCTTCACAGCTGTACCAGTTATTTGCCAGTGGGGGCATCCCGCATGGCCATCTGGTGGGGGATGCTGGCTATGCACTGGAACCATGGATGATGACACCCATCAGAAATGCACACACACCTACATAAGGACGCCATAATAAGGCACACACACAAACCAGGATCATTATAGAGCTTGTGTTTGGGATGCTGAAGTCACAGTTCCACTGCCTTGACATATCTGGTGGAGCTTTGCAGTACTGTCCACCCCATGCGCACACATGTTCATAGTATGTGCCATGCTGCATATTATGATCCTGCGGAAACAGCTGCAGCAGGAACAGCACGGGGAAGGGCATCACAGCCCACAAACATAACCAAGGTCCCCACAGGCACAGAGGAACTCACAGGAAGAGGCTTCTGAGCCTGCTCTCATAGGCAGATGGAGGTGTGCCCAGTATGCTCACACCTTGGCAAAGAGGCAATGCATAGCACACACACTGACACTTTAGGGACCCCAGGGACTGACACCTCTCTCTGACTCACACACACAGTAAAATGGATGACACACTCATCATATTACCTGTAACTTACCATTTATAGGCAGTGTACTGTGTGCATCCAACATAGGTGGCCCTCAAGCAGTGTCCTCACAACTGCTGCAAGCACAAGTTAAGTCAGTCTTCTTAACAATAAATGAATGAAATAGAATGTTCTGCTAGCATATCTATGGTAATGCTCTATGCATGCAAGAGAATGGGGTGGCCTACTGGGATAGCAGCACACAACTGACAGCTATGTGGGACACCAGGAAATGTCTGGCCAAAACTGGCCTTCACACACTATGCAGTGGAACCCAAGGTGGTAAATCCCACTGCAGTATATGTGTGGAGATAACTAAGTGTGGGGTCATAGGTCACAGGCATGGATGTTATGCTGGGGGTCCTATAACCACCCCTCACACCCACACAGCAAGTCAGCTGTAGAAAACCACAGAGAAATGTCTGGTAAAGGCACACAAATGGCAGCAACGTTGAATTAAATCTACGGACTCACACAGTGATAGCACAGCAGGACCCGCAGTTGCTGTAAGGCTATGAAGGGTAAGAAGTCTGACAATCAAATGTATGCCAGTACAATCTGACCTGAGTTCTTTACTGATATGCCTTCAGTCCCCAAGACAGGGCACAATAGTATGGTAAATGGAACCAAAATGTAAAGCAAATATCAGCACAGTCTGTGCAAATGTATACAGTTGACAGCTGTGCCCCCTCCCACATACCCCCACAAATGCAGTAACATATATGTTTGCATGGAAATAACAGCATAACACATATTGGCAGGGCTGTACCAATACAGATGAAAACATGTTGCCTGTCCACAATATGCAGGGGTTAATGAGCGATGTGTATGCGCGGTTAATACTGTCTGGATCTCGCCAGCATTTTCTCCTGTCAGTCTTCTTGTACTGCCCTAGGTAATGTGCTGCCTTTGACAGGGCCATGTGCAGATAACTGCAGTGCCAACTGTTATGCATATCAGTGACACCCACTGCTCTGCCACTGACATACCTGGAAGTCACTGTGCTATGTTGAATATACTACACATATTAGTGGCATCTTGACGGATGTGTAGCAGAAGTGCCAAGGCTTTTGTGAATATAAGTGCTTTGTAGAACTGTTCCCAGTGGTCATTCTCAATAATCTTTTTACATATGTTTGCTTTTACAAATAATGGACATGCCTGCACAGTTGAATGCAATCTGTAACCACACCCATAACTCACAACCTGTGACAGCAAGATGTCTGGACAAGGGCAGAAATAAAAGTGGAATAAAGGCACAATGATAGGCATGTGTTGTAAATATCGCCCTTACATACTGAGAAATTTGGTAGAGTGAGGGGTTTTCAATAGTGGGAATGGTCTGAAGGTTATGTATTCTGATACAGTAATGTCTGTATTATTTTGTAACATCACACTTGGATTATATGTAACTAACTTACATAAAAACACAAGTTTATGTAGAAAGGATAAAACCTCTAGGCAAACAACTGGACATCCTGCCAAAAAATATACAGCTCAGAGGTATGCACACACAAGGATATGACATGTCAGGTTAGAAAGATACCACACAGGTAGGAGATCCACAGCCATTATATCACCAGCTTGCTGGACTGTTTACACAGCTGTCTGTCATTACTACGTTGACTGTAGCCACAGCTCACAAATGACCTTATTGGGCAAGAATTTACATAACTGCCCTCATAATATCGGTCTAAGCATCATACAACTAGTATTCCTCTGGTAAAGCACTGTGATGATCTGAATATGTCTGGCACTAGGTAATGACACAATACATTGCAGTTTCAGACTACAGATATGTCAGAAAATGTCTGCTAAACAAAACAAGTACCCTGAGGAAAGTCTTGTGTACTCCTGAGAGGTATGGCTGTAGCACACAAAACCTTGGACTGGAGTACACCTATCTCCAGAATGGAGTCCCACCCTATCTAAAGAAGGTCACACTGGGCATGCTGCTACACTTAGAGAATCACAGGACATGTTGGAACCCACATCGGAATATATGACTGTATTGTGTTTATATGTCCATGCACATAGACAGCTATGTACACCTTAACTCCCCCACACACACACACACTAGACAGGATTACGCTAAGCTAGCTGTAGGTGGCCCACATGTGATATAACTGCATCCATTGCATGAGATATACACACATATATATATGGGCAACAGATAACAACATATGTCAAGCATACACAAACATAGATGTGGGGAACTGAGAGACAGACAGTGATACAGAGAGAGAGAGACACAGGAAAAAACAGACAGAGTGAGTCACACACATGGATATCCTGAATGGAATACAGTGATGTCCTGCTGCGGACAGTGGCATACCAGTCGTAAACAGTTGCACATGCCAGCATAAAAGATTAGCCCCATTGTGTAACAGTACTGAGGTTGAGTTTATAATATCACATCACCTGCCTGTTTGTGTGTGTGTGTGTGTGTGTGTGTGTGTGTGTGTGTGTGTGTGTGTGTGTGTGTGTGTGTGTGTGTGTGTGTGTGTGTGTGTGTGTGTGTGTGTGTGTGTGTGTGTGTGTGTGTGTGTGTGTGTGTGTGTGTGTGTGTGTGTGTGTCTCCATAGGTCCACGTATTTGGAGACTCTTCCCACACAGTGCACTTCACATTGCCTTACTTCACATGATCTGCTGCTTTCGTTTATCTTAGAAGTACCATTTCATACTGATCATCCCTGTAAGCTCTGTAGTGTGTGTGATAACTGTGTAAGACTAGAGTACAAATAATTAGGTAGGTAGGTTTTCTAGTACCAATACTGCAAGTGTGTGTGTGTGTGTGTGTGTGTGTGTGTGTGTGTGTGTGTGTGTGTGTGTGTGTGTGTGTGACAGTTGTGTATGTGAGAATGAGGGGGTGTATGTTTGTAGGTGAAACAATTTTGGGCCACTCCCACCCACAACACTTCCCAGAACCCCACTTTATCAGTCCTGCTGATGTCATTCCCCTTATTGGCATATTTGGCCAGTTGTCTGCCCAGTAGGCACCATAGCATATGTGATAACTGGGTAACACTATGGTGTAAATCACTAGCTAAACAGAGCTTCTAACGTGAGATCTGGCAAATGATTGTGTGTGTATGTTTCTAATAAAAGGTATTTTGATAAGTCTCCCACCCACTGGCATACTGTATCACTCATGCTGATGTCATTCCCCTTATCAGCAGCTTTGGCCAGTTGTCAGTCCAGTAAGCTCTGCAGTGCATGCAATAGCTGTGTAACACTATAGTACAAATAACTAAATAGGCAGGGGTTCTACTCTCTGATCTAGGAAATCTGTGTGTGGGTGTGTAAGTGTGTATATTTGTCGGAAGAAGCATTTTGATAAGTTACCCACCCACTGGCATACTTTATCAGTCATGCCGATGTCACTCCCCTTATAGGTTCATAGGTGTGTACTAGGCTAATGGCCTTGGAGCCATTACAAGCTAGCCCATAGAATTACCCTGCCTTTGTGCCACAACATTAGTTCCCATCAAGAAGAGAAACTGGACTGATCCCTGTGGTGAACTTTCAATTCCCCATCCACTCATTAAGATCTCTCTGCAACAGGATCATTTAGTTGCTTTGCTTGACATGTATGAGAAGTCTATTCCAGGGCATGTGCAGTCTCTGGGTGAGGAACCTGTCCCTTCAGCATGTTATGTTGATTGTGGTAATGAGGTTGAGGTCCCTGCAGTGAATGGTGCATATAGATTGGGATTTCTTTAGATGTAGCATTTGTGAAAGAGCTGGGTCAGACATGGCTTTGCAAGCCAAGCAGAGATCTCTTCTAAGTAGGTGATATGAGACAGAGAATAGCTGGAGTCTTTTGAGTCTGTCTGTAGAACATGTTTTTAATGCCTAAGATCCTTATTGCGAGGTACTTCTGTGGCTTCTTCAGCTGTTGCAGGTGTCTAGTGAGGTACATGCCAAATGGGCCATTATACTTGGTGATTGGTCTAATGAGGGAAAAGTACACAGAGATGATGACCTCTTTCTTCCTGGATGCAAAACCCTTGCTAATGAGATGTGTCACATAGAAGGATTTCCTGACCACAGTGGCAATGTGGTGGCTAAAGGAGAGGTTGCTGTCAACCTGTGTCCCCAGATCTCTAATAATGCCTGCAGTGTTCAGTGGGCTCCCATTGATATAGTACTTAGTGGGAACTGAGGTTTTATCAAAGGGAGTGATGATGCATTTTGTGTTGTTGAGCTTCAGGCCATTGTTTCTACACCAGCCAGTGGTCTCAGTGAGGCCTTTCTGTAAGATGTCTGCATCACTTGTAGAGTTAATGATGGCTCACAGCTTGCAGTTATCTGTGAACTTGGTCAGCCTGAGTTTCTTTGTGTTGGCCTGGACTCCTGAGAAGTAGATGCTGAACAGGAGAGCACCCAAGACTGATCCCTGTGGGACTCCACTCATGACCGGCTGCCAGTCTGATTTGGAGCTCGCTACTTTCACACTGTGCATTCTATCTGTGAGCCAATTTGCAACCCCTTCAGTGATATAGGGGTTGATGCCTAGTTTGGTGGGTTCATCCATAATTCCTGACTGAGCAATGGTATCAAGAGCCTTGGCCAGAATGATATAGGCGGTATATAGTGCCTTACTTTTATACACAGCCCTGGTGAATGACTCAAATAAGTCAACCTGTTTGAGCAGGCATGATCTCCCTTTCACAAAGCCAAACTGTGTGGGGTCCAGAGTTAGGAGATTACCTATATATTTGCCGATCAGGTCCCTGATGATGCACTCCATAGCTGCACATATCAGAATCATCAGGCTAATGGCCTGATAATTCCCAGGGTGTGTAGTTGCCACACCTTTATGGAAAGGGATGACTGTAGCAGTGCGCCATTTGGGAGAGACAAAGCCTGAGATGAGGCTGTGACTGAACAGGGTACAAAGAGGTGGTGCCAGGCATCTTTGTAGTTCATATAGAACACAGCCTGGGATAATGTGGGGTCCCATGGAAGCTGTATTCTTGCCCGTGGACAATGCAGGTGTAACCTGGATGGCAGTAATCTTGGGTGCCTGGCATTCTGATTGTTCCCCTAGGGGGGAGAGAGGGGTAAAGCTGGCACTGAATGTGTTAGCAAGAATGTTAGCAATATCTGTTGGCTCAGTATAGAAGGTAGCATTGTGTAGTAACTCAGACCACTTCTGGCTATTGGCGTGGAGGTTCTTGATATAACTATCAAAGGATTTGAGGATTTGTGATTGTGTTCAGTTTCTGTGCAACTCTGCCATCATAGGCGGATTTAGATGATTTCACGAGGGAACTTGAGTTGTTGTTGAGGCTAATAAGGGAGTTTTACTGCTGTTGGGACTCCATCTTTTTCTGCAACAGCTTCTTCCTTCTGTTGTACAGGTTATTAACAGCAGGGGACCACCAGATTGGCCTCCAGTATTTGGAGGAGAGTGTCATGGTTCTGTTGGGTATGGCTAGTTCCATGCATTAGTGCATTTGTGTATGATTCAGCAGTCATGCAGGTATTTTCCACTGGCATGGGTACTGTGAAGTTATCCACCTCTGTTCTTATGAGTCCAAAGTCAGCTTTGGAGAAGTTTATTAAGGTGGTTTCCTTTGTGGGGGATGTGGGTGAGATGTGGATTTCCATGGTGATTACTCTATGTTGGATCTGACCAGGTATCAATTGACTACTGTTGTCAAGCAATGGTCCCATATGTTAGTAATCAACACAGGTCAAAGATTTTGCTTCCTTTACTGGGTGTCAGAATAAGCTGGTCCAGGGCATTGGAAATAATAAATTCCAGGAGGTGTTGGGCCAGTGTATTGGTGCTTGAGTATCCTTCCCAGTTGATGGAGGGGTAGTTAAATTCTCCTACTATGATAGTGTTGGGTTGGACCATGATAGATTCCAGGGCATTGAGGAAGGTGGATTGAGAGTCTAGGGACTTGGATGGGTACCTATAGCAGGCTAAGACCAGGATTGCGCTATTACCCAATGTCAGTTGTACCTGAAGTATCTCAGATGCATTTATGCAGGGATACTACTCTGGATGTGTGCATATCCATTATTAATATGGAGACACAACCACCTTTGGAGCTGTAGTCCATGTTTTGGGGCTGACAGGTGTGGAATGAGCTATAGGCTGGTATTGCAGGGGTGCTGTCTGCTGCTGTAAACCAGGTATCTGTTACAGAACAAATGTCAATGTTCTCCATTGTGAGGACTGCTTTGAGTGGCTGCATCTCGGGATGTAGATGTCTAGTGTTGAGCAGCATGACCATCAGATTACATATATGTATAGCTGTTATGGTGGTAATTTCATTTGGAACACCACCTAAAAAGGCACTATAGGGGTGGCAAGACACTTAGCCCTTACCTGGAAACCCAGGGGTGACATCTCTGCAGACCATCTCTGGCAAGCCATTGCAGTCTGTCAGTCATTTCATCCCAAGCAGACAGATACTGGATCCCATGAGAGTGACACGAGACACCTATGCCAATTGTTGAAGTCAATCATTTGTTGTTTGTACTGCAGTATCATTCTGGGTGACAGTACCACTCAGTGCTACTGTCATACCTGCTTGGCCCACATAATCTGAGAGCTCCACCATGTCTCTTTTTATATAGTCCCTGGAGGTGCATCTCAGGTCATTCACACACACACATGGACAATGACAGAGTGATACTTGTAGTTGTTGTGGAGAGACCTGACTGGGTGTGTTGTGTGTTTGATTCTGGCACCTGATAGACAGCTGACTGTTACATCCTTCATGTTCAACCTAGTGAGTTGAACATCTGTATGCCTCACTATTGAGTCACCTATGATTACTGTATCAGACAAGGTGGTTAGCCTTTGGGGCCTAGGTTGAGTGGCACACTGTGTAGGTGAGATATGTGTCCTGTGGTTTGTGCTCTGTTGTTTTGGTTGAGTGGGTATCTGTCTTGGTGATCTCTGCTGTTTGAAGAAATGTCTGTTGAGTGCATCTGTGAGTGAAGGGGGTTGTGTTATTATTGTTTGTATGTCAGAGCTGTGATACTGGGTGTTCTGGATGGGTATGTGCTCTATGTTGTGTGTTGCAGATGTTGATCCTTCTCCTCTTAACCAGCTAGTCCAGTCTTTGCTGGAGAGTGCATATCATCCAATTTGGTGATATACGGGTATCTCTCACAGGTCTGAGTGTTGGGAGTTTAGATGAGAGGGTTGTCTGTGCACATGAGGCAGTTGCAACAGTGCTTCAGAATGCCCAAGTGTACCAGCTTAATGGGCAAAAGCACAGAGAACTGCACTTTAATCATGCCAGGAAGGGTGAACATAACTACTAAGTACTGGAGCTAATTTCATGAAGAACGACTACTGCTGTTGGCTCTCAGGTGTGCTAGAATAATTGATAAAAAAACCTGTTGAAGTGCAAAGCTGTTAGGGTATTTGAAGTGCAAGAGAAAAAGAACTAGCAAGATCTAAGGAAAAAACTGAAGGCAGACTTTCTGTCACCTGTAACAGTTTACCTCAGTTGTGTAGTTCTTAACACCTTTGGCCAGCTGTCAACCCAGTAAGCTCTGTAGCGCATGCGATAACTGTGTAGCAATATAGTACAAATAACTATATAGGCAGGGCTTCTAATCTCAGTACTGGCAAGTGTGTGTGTGTGTGTGTGTGTGTGTGTGTGTGTGTGTGTGTGTGTGTGTGTGTGTGTGTGTGTGTGTGTGTGTGTGTGTGTGTGTGTGTGTGTGTGTGTGTGTGTGTGTGTGTGTGTGTGTACACTGTGCTGGGTGGTACATTTTGAGTTCTGTACCACCCTGTAAACTTCCCATCACCCCACTTTACTAGGCCTGCTGATGTCATTCACCTTAGAAGTACCTTGGGACTAGATGAAATTATGTAAGCTTTGTGGTGCATCTGATTACTGCTTAACACTACAGTAGTAATAACTAGATAGGTAGGGCTTCTAATTTCTGTACTGGCAACTGTTTCTGTGTATTTGTGTGTTAATCATATACTGTGTGGGTTATACCATTTTGAGTTGTGTACCACCCTGTAAACTTCCCATCACCTTTCTTTACTAGGCCTGCTGATGTCATTCACCTTAGAAGTATGTTGGGATGAGGTGAAATCATGTAAGCTCCATGCCACATCTGATAACTGCATAACGCTACAGTAAAAATAACTAGAGAGGTAGGCATTTTAATCTCAATATTGGCAAGTGTGTGTCTTTGGGTGAAGATCATATCCTGTTTGGCTATCATTTTGATTTTTGTACCATCCACACCTGTTTACCACTTCCAGATGGCATTACTTTATATAGCATGGTAACGGCATCTGCCTCACATGCAGCATGTTAAACCACTGGGCAGACCATACCAGTCTTCTGTACAGATGTCTATGGAATATCCAGATGTTTGCAACCTATATGTGGTCGTTGTCCCTTAACAATGCCCATGTATGTGATATTGTTGCCAAATCGACCACAGTGAGTGTAGTGACACACATTCCAGCATCAGGCATCATACCTGACTGAAACATCATGCTGATACTATATCTGCCACACTATCACTTGTCTAGGCTTGTAGGAGCAATACATGACTCCACATCATTTCCTGGTGGGTTATCTCACCACCCCTGAAGGCATTCAGAACATTACATGTTGTAATTGGTTGTGTGGTATGTCCCACGCATATAATCTATGCGGTGCATGTTATATGTATATAGTAGTACAGTACATCAAGGTGGAAATGTAGGTTTACTAATCTGTCTATTGCCAACTGTGTTAATGTTACTGTGTGCACATCCTCTACATTAGTCCTTACTGTGTGTATGCAAAGGATATACCATTTTGTCTCCCTTTTCCACCCGGTGAACTCAGGAATACATACCACAAACCTGTCATACACAGTATCATGCATCCCTCATCAACTGCATCAGGTTTGAGTGTATGGGGAAGAAATGGCAGGGCCAACAGGTGTTGACTGGTGAATTTGTTGTAGTTAATGTAATGGCTATACTTGTGAGGGACCTGCTGACAGTACTGCAGTAACCTGTTGTGTATGTATGAGCCTGTGGCACTACACAACACTGAGCCGACATGTCTGAAGGCTATCTGTGTGTGACAAGGGGTATGTATGCAAGGTCACACTGTCTGACAACAGTGTCCCTCACACACTGTTGCATGCATACACACTTGGTACATGTATATATAAAGCTCTACCTTGCCTATGACAAGGTTGGGGTATTCCCACTCTGCCATAATCCCACTTGGGAATGTCTGCAGTGCCACAGCCTGCAGACACACAGACACCTGGAACACAAACAGAATACAGCATGTCAGACTACATTCAGTCAGTGGTACTAACAGCAATAATGCATAATGGCTAATAAAGTACATACATCTGTATGTATACCCATAACAAATGCAAGCAGTCAGCACCTTACATAGTATTACATAGCTACACTGTACTATATTCACCCTGTGCATCAGACCCATATAAGAATGTCCCTGCATCGATGGTATGGATGACAGGGATGTGGCACAGGTATCATCATATGCACAGGGTGCGGTGTGGATTTGCCAGAGGCCTAGGCTGGGCCATACGGCTGACATCATATGCATGTATGTTTGGAGGGGTATCCAATAGATGGGCTGTGCAAAGGTGCTGTGTGTGTCTGGAGGTGACCTGCCTGTGATACAGATGTGTATGTGTATGTATGCACACAGTCATGCCATGTGGCTGCCCTACACAGGGGTACATTGGACAGCTGTGGACCATACATGGCAGGGTGTCCAGTTCACCGTCTCCAGCCATGGACACAGGGACTGGTCCTGCCAGGGGTATCACTACCACCACCAGGCCCAATGCCAGATGCAGTACTGTTTCCTGATGGTGACTGCTGTCTGCTGGATCTGTGCCCCTGATGGGACTGGAAAGGACCACGTGCCCATGGCCTGCTCCAGTGTGGTGTGGACAGCAACCCCCATTTGGTAGTGCTGGTATCACTGCCACTACAGGAGTGTGAAGGTGCATGGCCCCATAGACTCTCAGCTGTTGTTGGTGCTGACCTACGTCCACATGGCTGATGCCCATCTCCCACCACATGCTCTAGCACAGGTATGCCACTGTCGAAGATCACCAAGGTCTCATCCCACCGTCTATTCATGACCTCAGTATTTTGACCTGTGGCCTCAACAAGGTCATGTATGTCATCACAAAAATCAGGAAGAGTTGCATCCAGCACCCTGATTATTTGTCTGGTGTGGCATTTACTATGTGCCTGTGCATCCATGACAGCATGAAACATGCATCTGGTAACTCCTGCTGTGGTACTTACAACGTGGCTTGATGAGCAGCGGTCCTCCTGCGAGCACTCCTGTCCATCCGCCTGTGTGAGACCTCACCTGCACTCTGGCTATGGTCAGTGTCTACATTTACACCTGCCATATTCAACAGACTAGCCTGTTCAATGCCACCACCTGCCAAGTGTCCATCATCTATGGCCACTGGTGATGGGGTATGTGTGGGTACTGTCACTGTGTGCAGGGATGGTGTGGACAAGAGTGGGATGCCAACCAATGGCACAGATTCAGCCCCTGATAACCCCATCTGTACCTCACTATTCCTATCATCATTGTCAGAGTCTGCATAGATAATGACATCAGTTTCCAAGTGGAAGGGACCCCGAACCCCATCGCCACCTGTGAGGGGAAGACAACATATGTACATTAATACCTGCACTTTGAGGTTGGCTGGTACACACATGCACCCCCCCCCCCACACACACACACTCTTACAGGTGAGGTGCCACAAATCTGTTACACAGACCATACATTACCCAAATGGTGACATCCATGACACACGACCCTCAACATCATGCATTGCAGCCAGTTTTACTACATGTAACTAACAATATAGAGCTCTAGGATATGTGATTAGTGTTAGCATATGATGGCCGCTCCCCAGCACATACTGCACCCATGTACACATAATTGCTGTTCACCTGTATAGCACAGTGGCAAGTTCTAAAGAACATAACTCACACCTGCACATATCCTCACAGAATGTGTAGATGTCTGGCTCATATGTTTGCTCTGTTTCTCATAACCCCTGTATTTCTATGATACATAACTGGGATGATCTGAGAAGTGACATCACTGATTAATGACATACATTTGAGTGTCAGACCTCCCAACCAACAGTAAATGTATGGTCACATAATTCCTGTTACACCACCAACCTTCTAAGCTTACAGTGGATATGATAAGTGTACACAACCCTGTTAACATGCCATGTTCTTGTAATATATAAGATGAGACCACAATAATGCATTCAAATATGTTACCTACCTTTCCTGTGACATATGACCTGTGCAATACAATTAATAAACAAACAAATGTGTTATGTGTAAAATATAATGACTGCAATATGTACAATATGGTGGTTGCATATTTGTGCACACCCTTAAAATGATACTCTGTTGAACCACCTTGTAAGTGACTTACAGCATTCACTCTTCTTGTGAAGGTGTCTATCAGCATGGCACATCTTGACTTGGCATTATTTGGCCACTTTTCCATGCAAAGATCACCCAACTCTGTCAGATTACAAGGGCAGCTCATGTGCACAGCCCTCGTCAGGTCACACTGGGGTTTTTCTATCTGGTGTAGGTCTAGGCTCTGGCTGGGCCAATCCATAACCATGAGTGTATTCAGGTGGAGCCAATCTTAGGTGCCTTTGGATGTATGCTTCGGGTCTTTGTCATGTTGAAGGCTGACACACCTCTCCGTCCTCAGCTTTCTTGCAGACACCTGATGGATTTGGGCCAGATGTGGTTGTTATTTGGAACTGTTCAGAATTCTCACCACCATGACTACAGGCCCAGTTCTGGCTTTGGAACAGCATACCCACAGCAGGCCACTGCCACCAATGCGATTCACTATGGGGATGTTTGTCTTCAGATTAACAGAGGTCTTGCTTGTGCACCACACATGCCTTTTGGTATTGTAGCTGTGAGCTCGATCCATAGTCCAGTTACACCATAACACATTTTCACACATGCCTTTGGAGACCTGATGTGCTGTATTGAAAATTGTATCCACCCCTCGATGTTTTTTGGTGTGGGGAAATGCTTCCATCTTCTGACCGTATGCCAGTGGCCAGACATATGCACAATATGGGAGTGTTCTCACATGTAGTACACAACACCAGTACTTGCAAGAGATTCCTGCAACTCCCTCAGTGTTGCTGTCTGTCTCCTGGCAGCCTGGTTGACCAAGTTTTGACATGTCTTGTCATCATTTTTGGAGGGATGTCAGGTTCTTTTCGACAATGCTGTTGTTCCATATTCAATCCACCTTCTGACATCTGTCTCCACTGTGTTCCATGGTGTATGCAATGATGTGGTAATGTTGTAGCACCCTACTCTTGACTGATACCTTTCAAATATGAGATCCCTTTGCTGCTTTGTAAGCTGTCTGCAGGCCATGGCTGTTGATGTTGCAGGCAACTGTGAAAATGTCATGAATATCCTACTTGGACAGAAGACTGTTATTTGGTGTTACTCAGAATGCCTTTACTTGATGGCAGGTGTGTACTCAAGCAGACTGAATGCTGTCAGTAAATCACAAGCTGCTGCAATAAAATGTTATTTGAACGGTGTGCACACATATGCATCCAGCTTATTGTAAGGTTTTTATATGCCATATTTGGTGCCCAACAGATTGATTGGTTTTACAAGTGAATCGTTCATGTCATAGGTCATATTACAGGTTGGAAAAGGTGTGTACTGACATATTGTGATCTCAATTTGTATATATATCACAAACACATGGCATCTTAACAGGGGTGTATACTCTGTTTATATCCACTGTATGAGAGTAATGTTTCACACGTCCCTACCTTAGGCTGTTTGTCCCACAATTTTGTTGGTCTCTGTCCAGAAGTCTTGCACTGACAGGTTGTGAGGTATGCTACATGGATGTTACATTCTCTTCAGATAGGCCGCTGTACTGACCACTGTGATGCAATGCAGTTAACCCCACCACAAGGGAACCTGCACATTAAGCACTATGACTATGAGTGACAGTTGTGTGCATGGTACGTTGCATGACCTTCACATGCCTGGGATATTGGCAAACCACACAGAACAATTCCATGCTCACCAGCTTCAGGCTGCCATCCCACATGCAGACCAGAGGGACCTCGGTAGTTGTGGGAGAGAAGTATTGTCAGCAGACTGACATGTGGCATTGGAACAGGATGGATGCAGCATGTCTGCACATTTACAGTACAACCCCCAATACTACAAAATTTTCTGTCTTTTGCCATAGATGTGCACTTCTGTGCATTAGAAAACCCCATCCACAACTGCAATATGGCCTGACACATGCACTAGGATACTCTACAAATACAAGTATGTCTGCTATACTAATCTAGTAATCACCACTGAGACTTACCTGCACACTCCTTGTCCATTATCTGGGTGCCACACACCTCTAGCATGTGGGGGGTCTGTACCCTGATGTTGTACTGGGATGGGTGCCCCAAGGTTGACGAGGAGCTCCTTGGTGGGTGTCAGTGGGGGCTGCATGGCTGGGCCCCACCTGTGACTGTGCAGTCCTTGGCCACTGCAGCAGCCTTTAGCTGGCATGGTGTATGAGATCCTTTGCACAATGCTGGACCTGCTCGTATGTACATGCGTGCAGGCCAGCATTGTTTACCCTGTGGACAAGGTCATCCCACAGGCTGGTCATCTCTCGCAGATGTTGCTAGCTCCGGCCAAACATTATGGCATGGTTCTGTAGTATGGCTTCTATGATTATATTTGTCTCAGCCGCTGAGAAAGTTGACCTTTACTGATGTGACATTGCACCTGGAAGACATAAAAAGGGAAACACATTATAGGACCTCATACATTTGGCAACAGTATGTACAGAACCTGCACAACTACATTGAATACCAGTAGCCACCACTCACAACCACACCATACCTCTGCAATCTATCAGCACTATATCTGCTTGCATTGCACTGCTGGTCCTGATGTGTCATATTCCCCTCAATGAGGCACAGTTAATTTCAAAATCCTCTACCCCTCATTCATGTCTGTGTAGAGGGATGACATTGGCCATCTTCTGTGTGGATGGGGTGTGGATGGTGCCAAGACTTGGTGTGACTACAGTGGATAATGGAGCTGGGAGCACATGCCTGAGTTCATGTAGGATGCATACTGGGATGTTATCAGGTCCCATGGATAATTATGTTTGCTGCCTTTCAGTAGGCAATATGTGCCTGTTCACTGGTGATGAGGAGAGGGGTGTGGGTGGTGTGTATATCTACCTATAGTGATGCTGAGCCAGGGGGTGATGTTTGCCCTAAACCTATCTGCAGCAGGTTGGCTATAGCTATGTTGTGTGTGTATGTGATCTGATTGACCACCATTACAGGGTGAGTTGGTTTGTTGCCTCTGAAATTGCAGACATATGTGAAGATGGTCTTGTGATTGGCCTTGATGGATTGTATCCAATTTGTACTCATAGTTAGCCTTACGGTACTTCACCTGTGACCTTATATGCTTGAGAAGACAAAGGCTGACTTGATGCCAAGTTGATACTTGCTCCTAATTTACCCTGTACAGCCAGTATAGGTGCAAAGTATGTGGTTTGTGTATTGCTGTTGAACAGCAAAGGGGATTACTCTACTTTGGTGGAGGCAGGTTTTACAAGTAAGGTATTGCTGAGTCCATGCAGCTATGTTGGTGTTCATATAGCTGTTTGTAGTAGGCATGGAGAGACAGTCATAACACAGTTGGACACCTCTCCAATTTCAAACAGATAATCATGCCTATTGTAGTTCACATGGCTGTGTCAGGGCAATGCAACAACCAGTAGCTGTAGAAATGTCACTCTGTTGGATGCAAAGTAACTAAGATTACACATGTGTACAACATGTACAGCTTATTTAACTGACATTTTTCATCCCATGTCTGTTGTTATGAGGTGTCCAGATACACCTACTCCTA
This sequence comes from Protopterus annectens, assembly GCF_019279795.1. Taxonomy (NCBI): domain Eukaryota; kingdom Metazoa; phylum Chordata; order Ceratodontiformes; family Protopteridae; genus Protopterus; species Protopterus annectens. The sequence continues at coordinate 867,887,470 of NC_056732.1, read as the reverse complement.
CTGACATGTGCACAGGTAATACCTGATATACATTTCTGTTCTACGTCAGTATGGCACACTGTATTCACACTCTTGCTGCCCAGTCAACCCTCTCAATGCATTAGAGCTGGACATCTGTAGGACGCCACACATACATGGGGGGTAATGGGACAAAATAAGTGACACTGTCTTAATATTGCTGCAACACACTAGAGTCATTCAATAGCACAGTAGCCTTTGCATTGACAGACATATCCAGTAGGATGTCCAACACTCATATGGCAGGAAGAGAGGAGAAAGGTTAGGAGTGTGGTAGTGAGAGTAAGAACTTTTAATGTTGGCAGTATGACTGATATAGGGACAGAGCTAGCTGATATTATGGCCAGAGGAAGGTGGATATATTGTGTGTGCAAGAGACCAGATGGAAGGGGAGTACAGCTAGGTGTATCAGAGGCAGGTCACAATTGTGCTATCAGGGTGTGGATGGGAGGGGAAAGGAGGTAGGCCTTATCCTGAAGTAACAGTATGCCAAGGGTGTTTTTGGAGGATAAAATGAGTGTCTAATAGAGTGATGTTTATAAATCTGGAAGTTGATGGTGTAATGATGAATGTTGTTAGTGCATATGCTATACAAGTTGCTTGTGTAATGGATGAGAAAGAGAAATTTGAAGTCAGTTGGATGACATGGTGATGACTGCACCCAAGGGTGAGAGAGTGGTGATTGCAGCAGGTTTCAATGGTGATGTTGGTGAAGGGAACTGAGGGGATGAGGAAGGGATGGGTATGTATGGTGTTAAGCAAAGGAATGCAGATGGTGAGATGATAGTGGATTTTGCAAAAAGGATGGACATGGCTGTGGTGAATACATACTATAACAAGAGGGAGGAGCATATGGTGACTTACAAGAGTGGAGTAAGATGCACACAGGTGGAATATTTCCAGTGTAGGAGGGCCAGTTTAAAAGAGATTGGAGACTGTAAAGTGGTGACAGGGGAAAGTGTATTTGGTCTGTAAGATGATGTTGATGATCAAGAAGAGGAGGAGTGTGAGGGCAGCACCAAGGATCAAATGGGGGAACTGGAAAAGGGTGATTGTGAGGTGGAGTTCAGGGGAAAGTTAAGACAGGCACTGAGTAGCAGTGATAATTTACCAAATATCTGGGTAAGTGCAGCAGAGCTAGTAAGGCAGATGATTAGAAAGGTGCTTGGTGTGACATGTGGATGGAGGAAGGAGTACAAGGACACCTGGTGGTGGATTGAGGAAGTAGAGGACAGTGTGCAGAGAAAGAGGTTGGGGATGAAGGAGTGGGATTGTTGGAGAGATGAGGAAAGTAGACAGGGGTATAAAGAGTTGAGGTGCTTGGCAAATAAATAGGTGGCAAAGGCTAAGGATGAGTCATATGAGGACATGTATGACAGGGTGGACACTAAGAAGGGATGACAGGACTTGTACCAGTTGGCTAGACAGACGGAATGAGCTAGGAAAGATGTGCTGCAGATAAGGGTGATAAAGGATAATGAGGGAAACATACTCACAAGCGAGGAGAGTGAGAGAGAGAGAGGGTTGGATGATGTTGGTATGATGAATCAGGAAGTGCAAAATCTTACCAAGGAGGAAGCAAGTATAGCTATGAAGAGGATGAATACTGGAAAGCCTGTTGGTCCACATGACATACCTTTGGTAGCATGGAGGTGTTTAGGGGAAATGGCAGGGGTGTTCTTCACCAGATTGTTTAATGATATCTTGGAAAGTGAGAGGTTGCATGTGGAGTGGAGATAAAGTGTTTGTGGGCTACTTTATGAATAAGGTTGATGTGCAGAGCTTTAGCAACTACAGAGGGATAACATTAATCAGTCACATCATGAAGTCATGGGGAAGAGTAGTGGAAGCTAGGTTAAGCAGGGCGGTGATGAGTATTGGTCAGTAGTATGTTTTCATGCCAGTTAAGAGCAATACAGATGCAATGTTTACTCTGAGAGTGTTGATGGAGTAGTACAGAGAAGGTCAGGGGTTGCTTTGTGTCTTTCTGGAAATAGAGAAAGCATATGACAGGGTGCCTAGAGGGGAGTTGTGATAATGTATGAGGAAGTCATGAGTGGCAGAGATATATGTAAGACTGGTACTGAATATGTACAAGGGTGGTGCAATAGCAGTGAGTTCTGTGGTGGGAGTGATGGATGCATTTAAGGTGGAGGTGGATGACATCAGGGATCAGCTGTGAGCCCTTTCTTATTTGCAATGGTGATGGATAGATTGACAGACAAGTTCATACAGGAGTTCTCGTTGACTATGATGTTTGCAGATGACATTGTCATCTGTACTGAGAGTAGAGTACAGATGTAGGAGACCCTGTATAGGTCGAGATATGCTCTAGAGAGGAGATGAATGAAGGTCAGCAGAACTAAGTTAGAATATCTGTGTGTGAATGAGAGGGAGGGTAGTGGAATGTTGAGGATTCAGGGAGTAAAGTTGGCAAAGGTGGATGAGTATAAATGATTGGGATCAACATTTCAAAGTAATGATGACTGTGGAGGGCAGGTGAAGAAGAGACTACAGGCAAGATGGAGAGTGTGGAGAAGAGTGTCAGTACTGATTTGTTACAGACAAGTACCAGTAGCAGTGAAAGGGAAGGTTACAACAGCATAGTGAGACCAGCTATGTTATATGGGTTGGGGACAGTGTCATTGACAAAAACGCAGGAGTCAGAGTTGGATGTGGCAGAGTTACAGATGTCAGGATTTGCACTGCTTACGATGAGGGTGGACAGCATTAGCAATTTGTATATGACAGGGTCAGCCCATGTTGGACAGTTTTGAGACAAAGCCAGAGAGGCAAGTTTACATCAGTTTGGACATGTGCTGCAGAGGGATGCTGAGTATATTGGGAAAAGGATGATAAGGATGAAGCTGTCAGGTAAGAGGAAAAGAGGAAGGCCTCAGATAAGGTTCCTGGCTGTGCTGACAGATGACATGCAGGTGGTTGGTGTGACAGAGCAGGATGCAGAGGACAGGCAAAAATGGCAACAGATAATCCATTGCGGTGACCCCTAATGGGAACAGCCCGAAGAAAAAGAAAGATATGTTGTAATGTCAGTCTTCACAGATTTGCCAATGATTTTCCAGACATAACATAACTGTATGAGTAAATGACTACAAATATGAGGCACACATATGGTCAGTGTCCATAACACTGGACATTTTAATGGTATGAGCTCAGTATATCGCATGCAGTTCAACACACACGCATGCCACAGTACTTTACTATGCAAATACCATTTATAGGTCTCTCACATTTCTGAGACAACCAAGTATATCATAGTTGTATTCACAAGTAAGATATGGATATGTATGACATCCCAATAGCTGGCATAGCATTGTTACAGTCAGTACTGTTCAACACAAACTGCAGTAGTAGTCATATGTGAGCCATCCTTTCCTGGGGTGACTCAGTGGCCTGACTTATGAGCTATGTCACTGCAGACAGACCCAGATGCTATGGCTATAGCTTCTGATGAGCAATATATCAGTACAGCAAGTCTTAATAAGACATATATGTTACAGTTCCTATTTCCCTTTCTCACATACCCCCTACTGCAGTCCATTACAGGCTTACTTGTTTGATATACCTGTTTGTTTTATTCAAGTGTAGGTGGTTATGTCCTGCTTGGTTTTTATTTTTCTTTTCGCTGTTTCTCTCTCTCTCTCTCTCTCCCTCTCTCTCAAGGATGTAGGGTGTACATCTGTTTTGCATAGGCAGCAGCTTGCCTTTTGTCGGTAATGCTCATGAGCAGCTGATGGCCTATGCACCAGCTTGTGTCCCCCACTTGATAATTGCATGCAGGACAGCTGTGTTGTTACTCATATAGCCAAAGGCATGGCAACACACTGCTATCATTGACTACGTCATTTGAGTGTTGGCCCATTTCCTTGCCAGTCAGGTGGACTTCATGGAGGTGTGTGAACAACAGCATCACAGAGTGTATTTGGAAATACCTCTTACAACCAAAACTGTGGAGACAGGCCAAAAGAATGGGGAGAGTGTTCCAGACATAGGGACATAATGTAAGTAGTGCTGTTATACATTTGGATTAATGCAAGTCTAACAGGGTTTATGTGGACATGGAGTTTCTGGGTGATTTTAACTGTGACAGTGTGTTATGTGTTTGACATAACTCTCACCTGTAGGGCTATCTGCAGAATGGCCAGGATTTTGACTCCTATGTTTGGTGTGTTCCTCAGACAATTTTTGACTTTGCAAAATCAGTAGCATACTCTGGGGATTGCAGTCAGTAACTGCTAACATTCATTTGTGTTTCTGACCTCATATCCCTCAGAAAAGATATGTTACAACTAACCCTGTTACAACAGGAATATTCTCAGTTTATAACAGCAATATTTCAAATATGCCCCTGTTTTTGGACCTCTGTTCCACAATTATGTCAGGCTTTGTCCAGATGTCATGCAGTAAGAGATTGATAGGTATGGTATATGATTATTTAGTGCCTACATTCCTGACATTATCCCAGTGATGTATCAGACTACCAGACATGTTACGTAGAAGCAGCCTTACATATGAGGGGAAAACCTGGACATCCTATGGGACTCTGCACAGTTGAGAGGTCTGTGTATTTCTGGCAATTGTTGACAGACTGACAGGATTGTATGTGTTATGTTTCCTTTTCTATCTGCCTGTGCATGCTGCTCCTGATTCTGGTGGTCTATCGGCTGTATACGTTTGTAGGGGCAGACTGAGACATGTCCCATACCACAGTCAGGCGTCATAGTACACTGTGAATTGGGCCAGTATATGTGGGGGTAGTGTGTGAGTGGCAAACATGTTGAGATGTTTTTTTTTTCACACAGTCCTTATACTGTACTGTTCCTTTGGCTTACTGGCATATCACTGCGACTGTGGTTGAATTGGTTGTGGGTTTGCACTTTCACAGTGGTGTCTGTTTTTCAGTGCTGAGACATCCCTGTAGTGCCTGATATATTTGCCAATACATATGCAATTCACCCTAGCAAATTTGGGTTAGTGTTGAGTCAGTCTGACTGTAGTTTTGACAGTGCTTTGTGACATGCTTAGCAACTGAGTATAGTTTCCCTAATGTGATGTTATGTCCATATATTTGTAGGATGTAGTGTTGCCTGTCCCCCATAAGAGGTGTGTATTTCTGGCACATCAGTGGGCTGATGTGAGGATTTCAGTCACTAACTAGTGGGAAGTAATAGAGTGTTGGACTTGTGCTATTTCAGTCAATATATGTTAGGACAGACATGAAGGTGTTACTGCAGCAACTGTGTCAGCTTATCGACTCCAGTATTTCAGATATGTCCCTATTTCCATGATTTGCTCCCCCCACTTTGTCAGACCTGGCCCAGGTTCATTGCACTAAGGGGTTGTGAGCTTACCTTGGGACTGTCTGGATTGTTGCAGTATGTCCAGGTTTATTGCTCATATTTCTGGTCTGTTCCACAGATGCATTATTTCCATATCCCTGGTAAATCACTGTGATGATCTGAGAATTTCTGACAGTAAATGAGGACATACATTTCAGTTTCAGACCTCACATCCTTCAGAACATGTATGCTGAAACAAGCCCTGTCACTCTGGCAATATTCTACATTTGTAAGAGCGATATATTTGTCCCATTGTCCACCCATTTGGACAGCCTTGGGCCAGATTTCTTGCAGTAAAGGGTTGGTAGGTATGGGTCTGAGGAATGACTCTACTACATGTTATGAGCATATATATATATATATATATATATATATATATATATATATATATATATATATAGTTCTACTTCAGAATCTCAAATTACTGAAAACTCGAACTTCATATGGCCGAGATCATATGATCGAGTTTTCAGAAACTTGAAATTGTGAAGTGTTAAGGAAAAAAAAATATTTTAGTTGAAAATAAGTTTTTTTGCAGGGGGGCAAGTCCCCCTGCACCCTCCCTACTTAAATATAGTGTGATCTCCATTATCGCACTATAGCGAGGAAACTGGAAATCTTCCATTCTCCACTTCTGCATACAGTGTGGAATGGGAGATTTCCCTTTTCTCCACTGTAGCACGATCTTGTAGTTGGCATATTTAAGTAGGGGTGTGTGGGAGGTGCAGGGGGGACTTGCCCCCTGCAGAAACAATGTGTTTTGCTTTTTTTTGTTTTTCACTTTGGAAGTTCGAGTTTCTGAAAACTCGATCATATGGCCTCAATCATATGAAGTTCGAGTTTTCAGTAATTCGAGATTCTGAAGTGGAACTATCTATATATATATATATATATATATATATATATATATATATCTATATATATGTCTATATATATATATATATATATATATATATATATATTTATATATTTGTTTTTTTATATATGTATAGTTTCTTTATATATATATATATATATATATATATATATATATATATATATATATATATATATATATATAAATATATATATATTTATATGTATATGTATATGTGTATATTTTATATGTAGATCACCATTTATATTATCCATATATTTGTCCATATATATGCATCTCCATACATATATACATGTGTATATGTATAAATATGAAATCTGACTGATTCTAAGGAAACTTTTCCCAACTGTTGAATAAGCATATTTTGGAAAAAGCATCAGCAGTCTATGCAGCTCAAATGGTATAGTGGTACATTGCTCGGACTATGGTGTATAGGGTCCTGGGTCCAAAAATTGGTAGGGCTTATAATTTTGTTGCTCTTAGAACTGCTTACTCACATTTACACCCATACTAATTTTTTAAAAGAAAAGAGAAAGGAGTGATAGGAAAGTGGTGGAAAAGGGGCATGAAAAGGGAAGAACAATATGAAAGAAAGCTGCAGGTATGCAGGACGTATGTATGGAAGGTACATAGCTGTCCATTTCATATATATAGCAACAGCTGTGCATTTGTGCAGAATTTAGAGGTGAATTTGGAAACTCAAACCCCAGAGAGTGGGGTGAGGGCAACAGAAATGTGTTGTTAAACCTGCTAAGCATAGCTGAGCATCGCTAACCATTGTTCACAGTTCATTCTCATAATATACCACACAACAAATGACTTAATTTAGTAAGTGTATATGATTTCCATTACATGAAATGGCTGTATGTGCTTTCACTACAGTAGCCAGTAGAAGGGGTTTAATTATACTGTATGGACACATGTATACATGGGTGTTTTCACATATTATATGCACTCACACATCCATTTTACACCATCTACACTACCCTGGGTAAAGAAAATAACTTACCACATATTTCAATATGTCATAGCACTTTTAACACTGCTTTCCCATGTAAATTTGGACTGCCTGTTGTATTGCTTGAACCGTGTACACCTGCATGCAAAGCAGGGACACTGACCACTACATTATCTTGGCTTGGGGATTTGAGCTGTATATTTTTATTTATCACCTATTGGATATTAATATTATATTACTATATTAAATAGAGAGTATTGAAGTTTTTGGCCATGTCATTGAGGACTGCTGTCAGCACTAAAAAGTAAAAGCACTACACCCTCACAAACTCCCCTTGAGTACCTTGTTCACCATTGACCCTTTTTTCAATTATAAAGGAATTCCCAATACTATTCTAGCATGTCCAAAGGGCAGTTGTCAATCTCCTCTCCGGTCCAGCTGGTGAATCTGGGAATCTTGAGGCAATGTTACAACTGCCTCATGTACACAGACAACCCTCTCCTCCTCCCAACAAATTCTAACACATGTGAGAGATGCAACCATATAGCCAAACTGGAGGCTAAGCTCTCTCAACTCAGTACTGGTGTAACCAGTCAGGAGGAGAAGGAAACTGCACTCACTACAATTCCAGTCTCACATAGACCTACCACGACAGCAAACCAAATACATAAACACACAAAAACATACTTGGAGGCTCTAAATAAAAATATGCCTAAGCAGCAGAGACCTCCAAAGCAGACACCCAAGCAACCGCTACCCCAAAACAAAACACGTGCAACACATAGCTCACAAAGCCAGTGTGCCGAACAGTCACAGCCCTTAAGGCTAAACAACACACCTGATACACTTGTAATAGGTGACTCTATCGTCAGGCACACTGATGTCCCGCTCACCAGGCTGAAAAAGGAGAAGGTCACAGCAAGCTGCCTGTCGGGTGCTAGGATCCGCCACATAACACAAGCACTCAGGTCACTCCAAGGCAAGTACAAATATGACTCAGTCATTGTCCATGCTGGTGTGATTAACCTGAGACGTACCTCCCTGGACTACATGAAAAGAGACATAGAGGAGCTCTCTGAGCATGTAGCCCAGGTCGGCATGACCCTGTCCTTGAGTAGCATCTTACCCTCACCAAGAATGATGCCACAATATGAAGACAAGATGATCAATTTCAACAATTGGCTTAAGTATTGGTGTCATTCAAAGGGGATCCAATGCCTGTCAGCCTGGGATGACATGCTCGACAAGCCACGATGCTTCGCTAGGGACGGCTTGCCCCTGTCACCCCTGGGCTTTTGGATATTGGCAAAGGCTCTTGCTACCCCCATAGTGCCTTTTTTAGGCAAGACTCAAAAGACAAACCCACCTCCATAGGTATGACAAGGGATAAGAAACTAAGGGTAATGCTACTCAACGCCAGAAGTCTAAACCTCAAGATGCACACACTCAAAACTCTCCTTAGCATGGAGAACATCGATATCTGTGCAGTAACAGAAACCTGGTTCAAGGCTCCCGAGAGCACCCCAGCACTACCAGGTTATACCTCATACCATGCTTTTCGGCCCCATAACTTGGACCGAACCACAAAAGAAGGGGGAGTATCAATATTCGTCAAAGATACCCACACCTCCAGGTTGGTGGCACAGCACGAAGCATCAGAGAGTATCCATGTGCAACTAACAGTGGGTAAAACTGCCTTCCAGTTTATAGCCTGCTACAGACCACCCTCTCAAACCCAGGAACCCCACTCGGCCTTCCTGAGAACACTGGAAAATATGAAGGTCTCTCCAAACACCATTATATTGGGTGACTTCAACTACCCAAACATAGAATGGGAGCATTACTCTAGCTCCAACACCCTAGCCCAAAGGTTCCTAGAATTTATAAACTCAAATGCTATGGAACAACTTGTTACCTCTCCCACAAGAGGGGAAAACATACTGGACCTGATCATCACCAACATGGGGACTCTATGCTCCAGACCAGAGGTGTATCCCTCACTGGTAAGATCAGACCATAAACTAATCTCACTGGATATTCACATCCCGACCCCACCCCGTGCCCAGAAAACCACAGTGAAAAACTTCTCCAAAGCAAATTTCACACTCCTCAAAACCAAGGTGGAATCCTTCAAAGCCCCCGGGCCTGTGGAAAATATGGCCCAGACCGCAGAATCCTTTTTTTAAACACATTCTATGAACACCTTCAGGAATGCATGGATCATGCAATCCCAAATAAAACCAAGACCCAATCCTCCAAAGGCAGACGTCCTGTCTGGTGGACCCCAGCCATAAACAGACTATACAATAGAAGGAGGCAGCTACTACATGGTAGAGCAAAATCCCAAAAAGGGAAGGCATCTCTGATCAGTATTAGCAAAATACTACGGGCACTCATAAAATCGTCTAAGGCCAGCTTCGAGAGAAAAATTGCACAGGACACTAAGGATAATCACAAGGCTTTCTTTAGTTATGTTAGGAACCTGGGTGTGAATTCCCAGATATGCTCAGAATTAGACCAAAATGACAAAAAATACACCGAACCCACAGACATTGCCAATATCTTAGCTGACAGGTTCAGTGCAAACCCCCCCTCCCCACCAAAAGGGCAAATATCTATCCCAGCAGAGTGCTGCCCCCTGACATCTCAGATGCTCAGGTAAGAGCCGCCCTCTGCAAAGCAAAAAACACAGCATCAATGGGACCAGACGGTGTCCCAGGCTGCGTCTTACATGAACTCCAAGAAGAGCTAAACCCAAACATAAAACTACTGTTCAATCTCAGCCTTACTACAGGATATGTACCCAAAGAGTGGCGTACAGCAACAGTGGTCCCTCTCCACAAAGGTGGTGCCTCAACGGATCCTTGAAACTATCGCCCATAAGCCTGACTAGCTTGGTCTGCAAAGTTATGGAAAGGATCATCATGGACCTCATAAATAAAGATATTGGGGACCTACAGACACTGGATCCTACCCAGTTTGGCTTTGTTAAGGGCAGATCCTGCCGCTTAAACCTGGTCAATTTCTTTGAAACAGTCACCAAGGCCATTGACGAGGGGAAGGTGGTCCACACAGCCTACCTGGACCTCGCAAAAGCCTTCGATACAGTACCCCACTCGGGCATTATAGATAAGCTCACCAGCTTAAATATAAACCCCTATGTTATTAGATGGGTTGCAAACTGGCTCAAGGACAGAACCCACATGGTTAGAATTGCTGGAGCCATGTCAAACTCCAAACCAGTTACAAGTGGCATCCCACAAGGCTCAGTCCTGGGACCTCTCTTGTTCGGTATATATTTCTCGGAGGTACAGGCCAACACTGAAGGACTGTGGCTGACCAAGTTTGCAGATGACTGCAAACTGGGTGCCATAATCGACTCTCCAGCTGACACAAGCATCCTCCAAAAGGGCCTCATAGAAACAGACAACTGGTGCCAGAGCAATGGCCTTAAGCTATACGCCAAAAAGTGTATAGTCATCCCCTTTGGCAAAAACAAAGTGCACACAAATTACCACATAGGTGGTAATCCATTAAGTACAGAAGAAGTAATTAGGGACCTGGGGACCCAAGTTGATAGCAATCTCTCATTTGAAAACCACGTGGCCAAAGTGGTCAGAAAAACATTTTATATAGCCCACCTTATCATGAAGGGATTCACATCTAGATCAGGGGAGGTCATCGTGCCTCTTTACTCATCCCTCATTAGGCCCATAATTGAGTACAATGCCCCTTTTGGGATGTACCTTACCAGACATCTGCAGCAACTGGAAAGATCCCAAAAGTACCTCACCAAGAGGATTAAAGGGCTCAAACAGATGCCATATGCTGCCCGGTTAAAGAAACTCCAGCTCTACTTAGTGGCATACTGCCTGCTCAGAGGCAATCTGTGCCTGATGTATAAAGTCATGTCCAACCCGGAATTAATGGACATGCTGCACCTCAGAAAATCCAAATCCCATCGAGCTACGCTTGAGAGACTTGAACCTCCACACTGAGATAAATAGGACATGCTGGAGGGACAGATTCATAACCCAGAGGCTCCCTTCACTCTGGAATAAAATCCCAGTCCAGGTTAGGTAGAGTCCCTCACTGACTCTCTTCAAGAGGAATCTTGATGAGTGGATGGGAGATCGTAGGTTTACCCCGGGTATCACTTCTGTGGCACTGTTAGACAGAGGCACAGTATGCTAACCTCGAAAAAGGGCATAGCAAAATTAATTTAAAATTGGTGGTGAAAGCCAAACACACTCTGGATAGGCTTATAAATGCCCTAGGCCAGATAGCCTAGTATGAACATATGAACCTATGACATAATGGCATACATTTCAGTTTCAGACTTGTATCCTTCTGAACCTTAATGCTAATACATAACCTGTTTTCTTTCAACTTTCTGTCTTTCCTCTGTGCAGATGGGATGACACCGGTGCTTAGGATATGGTTGACTACTGCAGAATGGGTCTGACAGCCCATGCCTGTATTCATGTTGGATGCAGCCAGGAATGGTATCAGGCCTATGGAGACCTCTATGTGTTGCCATTGAGAGGGCATTACAAACCTGTTTCCTGATCATGAGGGTAGGGGGGCACATGTGTATCTATGGGGGGACAGGTGGGTGATGTTTACACTTCACCTGTCTGCAGCCAGTTGCCTATATCCATGGCATATGTGTATGTGGTGTTATTGACCACCACTATAGAGCAGATATGTGTGTTGCATCTGGAATTGCAGACACATGCCTGCATGGACTAGTGATTGGCCTTGGTGGATGTCTCCAGTTTGCACTCAAAGACAGCCTTAGAGTACATTACCCGTGACATTATTTGTTGTGCAGAACATGGTGACATGGCTTCCAATGAAGTACTTGTTCCTTCTTGGCCTATCCTGTGATTATCTCCACCTATGATGGTAGTTGTGTATTGCTGCTGTCTACCACAGGTGTTCAGCATTCCTTGAGGGGGTTCATGTTGTCCTTTCTGGTATTGCTGAGGCCATAAAGCTATGCAGCTGCCCACATAGTATTGTGGTGTGGCCATGGACACTGTTGCTAGTTCCAACATATGGGAAGCCCTTCATATGGGCCTTGCCATTTTCCTTGCTTGTGCAGGGAACATTACAGAGGTGTGAGGCCTACAGCTTCACACACAGTAGGTGGAAATACCTTACAGGACAGAACGTGTGGAGCAGCCCAAAACATGGGGGAAGAAGCTCCAGAAATTGGTACAGATTGTATGTCATTAGTGCTGTTATACACATGGAGGGTTGCTAGATATACTGGTTTTGTCTGAACATGCATTTACTGGGTGACTTGACATCCAACAGTGATATGTCTTGACATACCTCTCAACTGGCATGTTGACAACAGACTGGCCAGATGTTTGCCTGCTATGCTTGGTCTTTTCCTCGAACAACGTCTGGTTTTGTCATGTTGGTAGGATAATGTGAGGATTGTAGTGAGTAACTGTTGACATCCATTGGTGTTCCACACATCATATCCTTCAGGGATGTTATGTTATAACAACACGTGTAACACCAGCTACTGTTTCAGTTTGTAACATCATTATGTGTGATATGTCCCTCTTTCCAGCCTCCTGTCCCACAAGTACATCATTCATTGTCCAGATGTCCTGCACCACAAGGTGCAGAGGTATGGTATATCATTAATTACCAACTGCACTCCAGTCATCATGCCAAAGACTTGGCAGACTCCTGGCCATGGTATGCAGCAGTAGCCAGGATTATTGTTTCACACCCTGGTAATTCGGTGGAAATCTGTACATATGACAGTTATGTCTGTCTGGCCATTGTAAACAAACTGCCACGATTATGTAGCAGTGTTGTGTGTAGATATTTGTTGGGTTGGGAAGGGAGAGTAGCAGATGTGAGTACCGTACATCCTTTACCTATATGACTCTGCATGCTGCTAAAGCTGCTGGTGATCTATCAGGTCTGTATGCTTGTAGGGGCTGGCTGTGACATGTCCTGTAACACCTCAAGACTCTCAGTGCACTGTGAAGTGGGCCAGTATAACTTGGTGTAGTGTGTGACTGGCACTCAGGATATGTTTGTTCAGACAGTCTTTCTACTCTAGAGTTCATTTTGGGTACTGGTATGTTGCTGTGACTGTGATGGAAATGTTTTGGGGTGGACATTTTTGCACCACTCTCTGCTTTTCACTACAGTTAAATCTCTGTAGTGCATGCTATACTTCAATATAAATGGGAAATTGCCCAGAGGTGATGTGGGGGAGTGTCATGTTGGTCTTACTGCATCTCATAAGGTGCTGAGTGACATATTTGAAAGCTGTCAGGGGATTTCCATTCTGTTACATCACTGCGGTCATACCTCTACACTGTCCAGAGGCCTACACACTGTCCAGATGCATGGCTCATATGTTTGGTCTGTTCCCCAGACAGTTGTTGTCCTTGGCTAATCAGTGGGATACTTTGGGGAATGCAGTCAGTAAATGCTAACATCCATTAGTGTTACTGACTTCATATCCCTCAGAAAATAAATGTTACAGCAAAGAAGGCAACCAGCAACTGTCGACATTTATAACAGCAGTATGTCCAATATACCCCTGTGTTTGGGCCTCTGTCCCCAGTTATGTCAGGCTTTGTCCAGATGTCATGCACTAAGAGGTTCAGAGGTATGTAGTATCATTATTTATTGCATTCATTCCTGCTACCATCTCAGTGATGTCATAGACCCCCCCCCAGACATGTAACAAGTAAGAGGCCATAGATATGAATCCTGTGCATATACATTCTGTGGGAAACTATACAATTCAGAGGTCTGTGTATGTCTGTCCATTGTTAAAAGACTGTCAGGATTGTGTAGTAGTGCACTGTGTACATGTTATTTGGGCTGTGTAGGGAGGAGCTACATGTGAGTATCATGGGCCCTTTCTATCTGACTGTGCATACTGCTCTAGTTTTTGGTTCCCTATCACCTGTATATGTTTGTACATGCAGACTGTGACATGCCCCATAACACCTCAAGATTCCCACTACACTGTGACTTGGGGCAATATATGTAGGGGTAATTTGTGAGTGGCAAACAGAATTTTGTTGCTCACACAGTCATTATACTGTGGTGTACAGTTTGCTTACTGGTATGTCGCTGTGAATGTGGTGCAATTGTTTGGGGGTATGCACTTTCACACCAGTGTCTGTTTCCCACTAGTGTTGCATTCCTTTTTTTTTTTTTGTAAATATTTTTATTAATTTCCAAAAACAAGAAAACATGAATGCAGGTTATTTATGACAGTAAAGTATTTAGAAACTATTTAAAAAGGTAGGCTAAAACCTCTAAACAGATATCAAACATTAAAACCAAAATACAGTATTTACAAGGGTGTCTATTGTTGGCATATAATTGACTTTCTATACAATTGTTTCCTGATTATAACCTGCTACAGTCATTACTCTCCAGTATTTCAGTTACTTTTTGCCATGCTATATATAATGATGTAGTTCTTTCAGTTCTTCCTTTAATAGTGTTCATTTCCAATTGCGATACTGCTGACACCATATTCATGAATTGTTTAAAAGTTGGAGAAGCTTTGGAGTTCCAGTTTGATGTAATGTTCTTCCTTGCAATGGCTAGGAGAGTCCCCAAGATTACATATTTTGTTCTTGGTATACATTCAGGTACAGGTGCATTAAACAAAATAATAGATTTGGAAATCTGGAATTTGTCATTAAATACCATTTGCAGAAAATCATTTATTTTATCCCAATATGGTTTAATCAAATGGCATTTGTAGAACATATGTTGCCAGTCTGCTTTGATTGATAAATCACATCTCCAGCAGCCAATATTTTTCTTAAACATAAGTTCCATTTTATGAGGGGTTACGTAAGATTTGTGTATGAATTGCCATGTAAAGAGTCTCCAATGTAATGAAAGTGATGTCTGCTTTGGAGAGAGAAGAATTATTTTTTTGTCTCTGTCATTTGGCCCATGTCCATTAATTGATCTATAATAATTCCATATTTTGTCATTATTATAAGTTTTTATTTTTTTGTTTGTTTTATAAATAGATGATAAGTATCCCTTTCCAGTAATGGGTTGATTCATTAGTAATATTATATGTTCTATAAGATTAGAAACAATCTGTCTTATTGATGGTTGCATTGTTTCTTGTTTGCTTAATATATACTGTCTTAATTCTTGTACATGTAGCCATGAACTATTTTCCATATTTAATTTCCGTTTAATTTGGTCTATTGTCAGAAGTTTTCCAGAGTTTACCAATTGATGCCAATATATTAATCCCTTTTCTTTAAGCATGTTGACTACTTCTATATCAAATGTTATTATATTACCTTGTGTGTACACTACTGGATATAATAAAAATGACCATGCTTTAATATCAGGATTGCTATTAATAAGATTTTGGAAAATTTTTAATGTATAAGTAATGTATTTGGAACTTATATTTTTATACTTATGTATCATCATATATTCCTTCATCAGCCAAAGAAAATTGTTTGGTATGAAATCGGTATACTTATTTGCTACTACAAATCCTGAATTTAACCAGATTCTCTCATGAGCTAGCTTCCATTTTGATGTATATTTTGTATTTAGCCATAATGATATTGTTTTAATAACAGATTAATGCAAATATACTTCTATGTCTGGTAAACCTATGCCACCCAAATCCCAATCATCTAGATGATATTTCATAGCTATCCTTGGTTTTTTTTGGATACCATAGGAATCTTACCATTAAATAATTTAATTGTTTTAGGTGCGATTTAGCTGGTGGCAAAGAACAAGCTTGTATAACATAAAGAATTTTTGGAAATATGATAATTTTAATTATATAGGGCCTTTCTTCCATTGAAAATAAGAACTTATTCCATCTTTGTATTAGATTTTTAATATTATTTAAGGTCTCTTTATAATTTGTTTCAATTGTAGTATTTAGGTTGTTAGTTATTATAATTCCCAAGTATTTAATTGTATTATCGGTGGGAATATATTTATGGTATTTTTTATTTAGATCTTTTTTATTAGTATTTATAAGCAATACATTTGTTTTGTTCTCATTAAATTTAAGACTTGAAAAGTTTTGAAAGTTTTGAAAGTTTTGAATTGAGTCCCATAATGCTTTTAAAGAGCTATTACTATTCTTTAAGGTAATTAAAATATCATCAGCAAAAAGTTGAATTTTAAGCTCTAGGCTGTTGCCTAATTGTATTCCTTCAATATTTTTATCCATACGTATATTATTTGCTAAGGGTTCAATGACTAGCGCAAACAATAATGGAGAAAGAGGGCAGCCTTGTTTTGTGCCCTTTGTTATTTTAATAGATTTAGACAGACAAGATCCCAGTTTTATATAAGCCAATGATTTTTCATATAATGATTTTATTAACAAGGTGAAGTTGTTTGAGAAGCCATATTCTTCTAAAACGAACCATAAATAATCCCAGTTCACTGAATCAAATGTGCTATTTATGTCTAAACTAATAACATTCATTTTGTTTTTTGTGACATTTATATAATCAATTAAGGAAAGAATTCTTTTGATGTTGTCATAAGTGTTCCTATCTTTTATAAAACCTGTTTGATCCTCCTCTATCAAAAATGGTAGTAATTGTTTTATTCGAGCAGCATGTATTGCCATAAAAATGTTATAATCCATATTAAGAAGTGAAATGGGTCTGTATGATGAACATTCACTGGGATCTTTACTTTGTTTAAGAACTGGTGATATTAATGTATACTTCCAAGAAGGAGGGATGTCTTTACCATTTTTAACTGATGTAAAGACATTCAATAACAACAGCAAAGCCTCATTAGATAGTAATTTAAACATTTCTGGGGTGATATTATCTATACCTGGAGCTTTGTTTAATTTTAGCTTATTTACTTCAGCTTTAAGTTCTGTCATTGTTATTTGCTTATCTATTAGTTGTACCTACTCCTCTAATAACCTAATTAACATTGTTTTTAAGAAAAGCTTTCAATACTGAATGTGTTTCTATTTTCTCATTTTGATTATTAAGTTTATGAAAGAATAGCCTAAAGGCTTCTAGTGAAGTGAAAGATTGTAGTAAAGTCTGTATGTGTTAACTATTCATACAGTTTCTTCTAAGTGATATACTTCTTTTTAAGCCTTGTGTGCTGTTTATGTGCACAATTCAAAATGAATAATAAATGTTACAATATAATAAGACATCATGCATGTGTTGATACCTTCTAAATTTGTTAGGTACTTCAGTGCACTTTTAATATTTGTTAAACTGTAAAAGCACTTTGCCATCTCATAAATAGTGTGCTTGTTTCTTTAAGTAGCTTAAGAGCTTAAACCACACCCATACTGCCTTGTTTCAGTGCTGACATCACTCAGTTTACTTTCGTTTTGTGCTGTTTGTATATTTGTAGAGGATTTAACACACATTAATGGATTCTAACTGAAGAACCTCCACTCTAGGGATGGTAAAACAAGAGTTTCCAGATCGTGACCATGGCGGGAAGCCAAAAACAAAGTAAGTGAAGCTTTTAGAGCTTTTTAAACTGAGCACGAGCTCATTAAACTGCTCTTAGTTTTCTTAACATTATAGGCAGATATACAAGCCAAACAGTTGTTTGTTAGTCAAAAAGGCACTTTTAGCATCAAAGAATAGATAACTACTTTTCAAGGCACTTTTTGACAGTTATTACTATCAGTTTTTATATATTATTATGTGAATTAAATGCAACAGTTTAGATATTTCATGCAGCTTAGTGTAAATAATATAAAAAGAATCATGCTCATTTAAGCACACCACATTAATATGTCAGTCATACCTCTCAACTGTACAGATTTTTGCAGAATGTCCAGATTTTTGCCTCATATTTTTGGTGTATTCCTCCTAAAATCTGTACTTTTCTGGCAAATAGTTGAAGATTGAAGTAATTAAATAATGACAAATATTTAAGTTTAAGACTCCACATCTTTCAGAAAATTCATGCTAATGGTAAACCTATTATTCGATCAACTTTCTAAGTTTGTAAAAGCAATATTTAAAATCTGTCCCTATTTGTCCCCTCATCATTTTAGGCTTTGTCCATATTTTTTGCTCTAAGAAGTTGAGAGGTATGATGTCAGTGTAAATGCATCATATTCTGTACTAGCAGTAAAAGGCAGGTAATTTATAAATGAATTTTCTAAATATCATTTAGAGTTAGAGAAATCATGACTGTAAGTATTTACACTGTAATAAAGAAAGATATGTTACCTTGCTTTCTTTAGGGTTGTTTCCTTTAGTTATAAAATGTCCTGTTTATCCTGTATTTATATTGCTTCAGTGATTGACATATATGTAAAGCATGAATGCTTTTAAAGAGGAACTTTTTTACCTTACAGGGCAAATAGAAAACAATAATGTTTGTGCTTTTCATGTGTCTCTTAGTTTCGTCTTCTTCTTGTCAGCAGTGCTCCATTCATTTTTTTTTCTGCATGTCTCTTTACCCCAAAGGAGCTCCAATCCATTTCTTCCACTTTATCCAAGGTTTTATTAGCTGAAAGATAAGAGACTGTTGCTTGTAGAGTGTCAAAAGTTTTAGGACCTTCAGTAAAAAATATTTTTATTCTTGCAGGGAACAGCAGGTGCACTTTAAGTTGCCTTTTTTTCAATTCCTTTATCAGAAGGAGACATTCTTTCCTTGCAGTTATAACTCCAGCAGAATAATCATTATCAAATCTGATTATGTTGTCTTTGTATTTAACTGGAGAAGTTGACCATGCTGTCTTTTAAAATAAGTTCCTTGCCCTGTGATGAAAAAAACTTTGCTATTATTGATCTCGGGTGATTTTTTGATTTGATGGTTGATGAAGCAGCTCTTAAGGATCTATGGGCTCTTTCAATTCCATAAGAAAGAGCTTCAGGCAATTTTAAAACTTCTGGTAACCAGGTAGTAAGGAAAGTCACCATGTTATCTCCCTCTGTTTTCTCTGGTAGCCCATAGATGTGAAGGTTATTTCATCTGTACCTGTTCTCTAGATCCTCTATTTTATTTTGTAATGAAGCATTTTGTTGTGATAAAAAATGCAGCTGAAGATCTTGTTCTGAGAGTCTGCCCTCAGTATCATTTAAGGATCTCTCTATGTCAGCTATTTGAGACTTCTGTTGCGTCATTATTTCTTGTAGTTGCTGTATTTGTTTTGTAGATCTCTCCTCAAAAGTGTCCAGTTTGGTATTCATTTTGTCAAATTTCACTGATAAGTCTTGTATAGCATTTAATAAAGACTGTATCTCCTTTTCTCCTTTCTCATCGTCTGGTCCTGTGTGGTATTCTTAGAAAAGCTCATTTTCAGTAGATTCAGATACCTTCCTTCTTGTTTTTTGACAGGAAAATAATGATTAAAGCCACATTTTTTGCAATGTAGACTTCTAGTGATATTAGTAGAAGTAATTCAGCAAAATAGGTTTGTCGACAATATCTAGTTTTAATAATTTCCTGTCAGAAATATCTTTTGAGTGTAGAGCTGAGAAAAGATGCTGCCAACCCGTCTACATCCTAGCCACACCCCCTAGTGTTGCATTCCTGTGGTGCCTGTTATATTTGCTAATGCATGTGTAGAGCCCCAGAGCTGGACTTAGGTAATGTTATGTCAGTCTAATTGTAGTTTAGACATTGCTTGGTAGCTCAGTGTAGTTTCCAGAATGTTGTATTATGTCCACATATCCGTAGGATGTCTAGTTGTCTGGCCGATATTTTTGGACAAGTCCCCATAACTGCTGTATATTCCTGACACATCAGTGGGCTGATGTGGGGATTGAGGTCACTAACTAATGAGAAGCAACTGAGTCCTGGAATTTTGATATTCCAGTCAATATATGTTCATAGGTTCATAGATTAGTACTAGGCTAACTGCCCTTGCAAGCCATTTTAAGCCTAGTCAATTATCCCTTGTGAGACTCAAACCCTGCACCTTGTGTTTGTAAGGCAAACACTTTAACCATTAGGCCACCCTCCCAACCCACTCATGACTCCTGGTTTACTCAGCTTATCTACTGATGTATTTTGGATATGTCCCTATTTTTAGGCCTTTGTCCCCCCACTTTGTCAGGCTTGGTCTGGATTCATTGCACTAAGGGGTTCTGAGCATACCTCTCCATGGCCAGGATTTTCACAGAATGTCCGGATGTTTGGCCCATACTTTTGTTCAGTTCCACAATTTATTTGTATTTGTCTGGTAAATCACAGTGATGATCCAATGATTTATGTCAGTAAATAATGACATAACATTTCAGTTTCCATCCTCATATCCGTCAGTAATAGTCTGCTGAAACGCACCCTGTTGCTGTAGCAAAAGTCTTCATTTGTAACAGCAATATCTGAAATATGTCCCTATATGTGGCCCATTTTCCCCCCTCCTTACAGCCTTTGTACAGGTTTCTTGCACTAACAGGTTGAGAGGGATGGTTATGAGGTATAACTGCACTGCATGTTATATACATGCATATGTATATATATATATCTTTTCCTAGCTTTATATTTTAATATATGTATATGTATATTATGACTCTACTTTTTCATATATGTTTCCTCAGACACACACACACACACACACACACACACACACACACACACACACATATATATATATATATATATATATATATATATATATATATAGGTCTACATTAAAACACCGACATGCCAAAACACCGACGATGAGAACACCGAGACCGGAAGATCGACAACTGAGACGACCAACAGTTTAAAAGCATGAAACTTCACATGCCCAACAAACCACAATCCCCACAATCAACAAGACAAATACCTTTTCCGAAACACACACACACACACACACACACACACACACACACACACACACACACACACACACACACACACAACACAAGCACACCAAAAACGTTACAAACCTACACTAAACCTTACATACACAACTATCTATGCACTAACCTTAACCCAAACCCTAACCCTAAGGTCCAACACTATCGCACACTTACCTTACCTGCACCCTAACCCTAACTCACTTAACCTGCCCCTAACCCTAAATTCTGTCACTATCACACACTTACATTAACATCTCGGTGTTCTCAGCATTGGGCTTTTAAACTGTCGGTCATCTCAGTTGTCGATCTTCCACTCTCGGGTGTTCTTGTCATTGGTGTTTTGGTGTGTTGCTGTTTTGAAGTAGACCTATATATATATATATATATATATATATATATATATATATATATATATATATATATATATATATATATATATATATGTGTGTGTGTGTGTGTGTATATCTATCTATATACAACACATGAATGGCTCCACAAAGCTTTCTCCTTAATATTGTATGTTTCTATTGTATATGTTTGAAAAAACAACATTAATGTCTACAGCTCAGATGGTGTAGTGGTACATTCAGCGATAGTGTAATTCGTTTGATACTTGGCACTGCTGTTTTTTTCATTAATGTTAAATGACCAGAATGCATCATATGTTTGTTAAAGCATTGCAGTTTCTCATAGCTCAGATGATGTAGTGGTATTTTGCTGTGATTATAGAGGACAGCATCCTGGGTTCAAGACTTGGCAGGGCTGACTATTTTCTTGCTGGGCAGAATGAGATCTGATGGATACCGAATTATTAAGGTATATTTAAGCATATTATACTTATAATTTTATATTATAAAATAATGTTTACATACAGATTATAATTTTATGTTTTCTTTCCATGACATCCCCTATGTGCTTTCATTAAATTATATTCTTGTGTGACTATACTGTATGGGGCACTTGTATTTATATGGGGGCATCATATCTTTTCTACACTGACATCTTAATTTTGGAACTGCTACACTACCCTGGTTGACAAAAAAAAAGTTGCTACATAATTTAAGTTTACTAAAATAATTGCAGCACTACTTTCAAATGTCTTCGGACTCAAACCATGAACACCTGCATGTACAGCTGTGATTCTAACCACCACAGTACTCAGCTTGGCAATTTCATTTGTCTTTTTCTATTTAGCTCCTATTGGATGTTTAAGCTATGCTAAGCATATGGCCATAATGTGCACGGACACTTAGCTACACTTAAACATTCCTTAGGCTAGTGTAAAAATTTATATATTATTATTATAGGGTCTATATTAGAACACCGAACATTCAAAATGTTGAGTGTTCTAATATCGACCATTTTTAGTGAACGCTGAAAATATCGAAAAAGCAGAAAACCGAATTTTTTCTTAGGGAAAGAATTTGGTTGTCCGTTTCTGTTGCTTCGGTATTTTCAGTGCTCTGGAGGAAAGTTATGGGTTGGGTTCAGGTAAGTGTGCGATTGTGTGGACGTGAGGGTTAGGGTGGGTTAGGTGAGTAAGGGTTAAGGCGCAGGTCAGGTAAGTGTGCGATTGTGTGGACGTGAGGGTTAGGGCGGGGTAGGTGAGTTAGGGTTAAGGCACGGGTGAGGTGACTGTGCGATAGTGACAGACCTTAGGGTTAGGGTTTGGGTTAAGGTAAGTGGATAGTTAGTGGTGTATGTATAGTTTAGTGTAGGGTTAGGTGTAAGAGTTTAGGTGTATGTGTGTGGATTGCTGTTTGTTTGGCGTGCTTGTGTTGTGTGTATGTGTTTTGGAACAGCAAATTTTTTCCCTAGGAAAAAGTTCGCTGTTTTGAATGTTCAATGTTTTGAATTTTCGATTGATAGGGTTCGTTATTAGAACACTCGACATTTTGAATGTTCGGTGTTCTAATATAGACCCTTATTATATTATTAGGTTATATGGGTGTGTATTGTAGTGTTCTAACAACTACTTGGGACTGCAATCATAAAATACTGGCATTGATTTGGCTTTCAGGCTTCTATCCTTCAGGGACTCCTGCTAATACATATCCTGTTATCTATCAACTTTCCAATTGTGTGAGGGCAATTTTTCAGGCATGTCCCTAATGTCGTATTTATTCCCCCCGTCATTTGTGCCTTTGTTAACATGCACTGCTGTGAGGGAATATTGGCATATCCTTGCTGTCAGACTTCTACCCTTACATAATTCATGCTGATGCATGGCCTGCTCTCTATCAACTTTCTCTGTTTGTGGGGCTGTGCTTGTGCTTTTTCACTTTTGGGTGGTTTATTCCCCGTTATGTGTGCACTTGCACACATTTCCTGCTTTAGCAGGTTACAAAAGTGTCATATGGCACTTTAGCAATCCAGGGGGTGTTTCACAGAACCTGTCACACACCCCCTGCATTGCTTTCTTGTTGCTGTTTTTATTTCAGTGTCCGCGGACACTGAAATGATCATTTTTTTCATTTCAGTGTCCACAGACACTGAAATACTGGCATAATATTAGAGCAAAGCTGTAATATTATGCTAGCTCAGCATAGAAAGTGCAATTCAGCACTTTCTGAGTGCAGGGGCATGTTTAGTGTCAGTGCACTACTAGGGCATCCCCCCTGCACTCGTTCACAGTTCATGTCTGTGTAGATTAGACAGCAGTGCACCTTCATGAATATGCAAAGCTTGCTGCTGTTCTAAACAGACATGAACCACTCCATGCAAGAATAGTCTTATTCTTGCACGGAGCTTCGTGAATCTGGGGGTTTCAATATTTCATTTATTCTCACAATGTAAGCTGCTCAAAGGGTTCTGTTGGTGATCTGTCAAAAGTGAATAAGTATAAGCACTCCAGCTAGAAATGGTTAAGCATCAGTTGAGTGTGTGTGAGTACAGGTACTTCAATATGAAATGGTTTGTCATCATTTGAATTCATGTGTATCAGTACTTCAACTTGAAATGGTTCCCCATCAGATGAATGTAACATAATATTAGCACTTCTTCATGAAATAAATTCTCATTGAAGGAATGAACATGAGTATTAATCCTTCTGCACTAAATCAAATGTACATGAGTAGCAGTAAACCAGCGCAAAATGATTCACCATTATTTGAATGTATGTGAGTATAAGTACTCAAGTATGAAATTGTTCCAAATCAATTGAAACATACGCACTGAAATATTTTTTTTCTATTGTCTGAAAGTGTGAGAGTTTCAGGTAATTCAGAATTGTAACTGATATCATACAATTTCATGGATAGTATAGCAGAATACTTTAACAGTATGGAAATGTAACCACTGTGGATAGCTTTCTAACTAAAAGTCCATTTTCTCTGAAAGGGACTGCAAATAATCTAAATATAATTAGACAAAGTTTCTGCCATTATGATCAGCTTTTGTATTTGGAATATTGCAGTTTGTTGCACTTTGTACACTTATGTGCTAAAGTTAAGTGAGCCCTTTGGAATTCCAAAGAGGAAAAATATTACACATTCAAGGTAGTAGAGTTCATTTAAATTATTAGTTGTTGCTGGGTCTAGTTGGATATGGACCACATGGCTGATGTACTGGGATACAGAACTGAGAAAGGTCAACTGCTCCATAAATCATCAGATTTTCAACAAACGAGTTATTCTGGGTTAAACAGATCATTGGGAGAGATCTGTATATTTAGTTAACTGAAACAGACAGCAGCTTTTGAAATTCAAACTTTAGCTTCTTTTAGCTGTATTTTGTACACTGAGAAGGTATTGTATCTGTTCACAATATCTTCCAGCTAAGGGACAGATGACTTTCTCTATGCCAATAGTTCATCTGTGAATAAGGCTAATTGATCACTTTTAGTGGCTGAAGTTAAATACTTGTGCTGTGGTGCTTACATTAAATATTGAGTTCTTTAATCTGTGTATTTAGGTAGGGGCTCTAATCTCTCTGTAGTCAACTGCTGTGTGTGTCTGTCTAGTCAGAAGAGCATAGCTGTGTATCCTGCAGTCATCACTACAATCCCATGAAATACCAAGGTTGGCATAATGGGTAAGGTGTTTACCTTATAGACGCAAGTGCAAGATTTGATTTTCACATGAGGTAATTAACTAAACTTAAAATGGACCACAAGAGCAGCTAGCCTACTACTAATCAAAAACATAAAAACCTATAAGTAGCACTTTGCATATTTAATGGCTGAAAGACTTAATTTATGATTTCATCATATAGGCCAAATAGTACACAACTAATAGTTAATATAGGTGATCCAGGATAGTGGACTACTTACACATTGATTTACAAAGTCCATTCAACATACTGAAGAAACAGACAAATGCAGTTTTTGTAAAACAGAACTGGAAACAGTCACACATCGTGTTGCTAGATGTGATACATTGATGGCAAAGAGCCTATGTAGTGAAAGGCATAACAAAGTGGCGAGACTGTTGCATTGGGGATTGTGTAAACATTGCAATACTGAAGTAGCAGAGAAGCACTGGAAACATGAGCCACAAAGCATTATAGAAAATGATGAAGTTTATCCTATACTATCACCCATTACCAGAATTTCAAAAAATAGATGTGACAAAAGAGATATAGTAGTCCATAAAAGAAATGCAGAAGTAGCACTGATCATTGAAATTGCTACAACCATTGACTACAGTGACTTACATATAGAGAGGCACAAAATCATAAAATACCAGGATCTGCAGGCAGAAACAAGGGCAATATTGAAGAAGGATACCCAGGCAGTTCCATTAGTAGTAGGAGCAATGGGTCTCATAAAAAATAATTTATAGTCATATTTAGATATGCTACCGATACATGTAGCTCCATATGAATTGTAGGAGTCCATTCTGGGCACATTGCAGGTGCTGAGAAGAGCACTTTTGGCTAACATCAGAGGTTGAAACAATACTAATTTCCTGAACTTTAATAATACTTTGACTTAAGAATGGGGTCCATTTCCATTATGGTATTAGAAGTCCAAAAGACTTGGAAGAATGAAACCTACACAATAGATGAGCAGGGAGAGACATGCCTGGTATCCATTGTGAGATGAAATAAGTAACTAGACTGCTGTCTTGTTGTTATATTTCAGTTGCAGGAATTCAACCCAAATGGATATTTTTAAAAATGCTAATAGGGAGATAATTAAATTTGTTAAATACCTTTTCTGTAATGGTATTTTATTTCAGGAGGGGCACCTTTTTAGCTTTTTCATAATAAGGAAGACTTTTCCACTATCGTCATTTTGTCTTTCACGTGTAACTCTATTAGGGCAGGAAGTAAGGTTTTTATGAAGATGATGCAGATATTTTTAATCTTTTAATACAAAAGCTGGCCTATATGTATTACTGACATCTCACGTTTGAGCTTTTTTCCAGGACTAGATATATCCTTATCTGATAACACTTCGTGTATTGAGAAAGTGAGGAAGAATTAGATTGTGATGGTGCTTTTAGAATTCCAGTTAGAGCCAGTCAGGACCCAAACCTTTTCTTTATGGTAACTTGCTAATAAAGGTTGTCTTTTTTTATTTTTTTGATTCATTTATCCATCCAAGCTTTGTGACATAGCACTTACCCTAACTATGACAATCTAAATTCACATAATGGTTTAGTCACTAGAAAATCTGATTGAGAAAAAAATTAAGTAAATGGCTGATTTCCATCATGTGGGGATATGTAGTGGTCTGTTGGCTGCCCATCACCAAATGCAGGCTTCCATGTCTCAAAGGTACACCCATGAAGTAGAGGACATAAGTGCACTGCTACCAAGCTTGTAACAGCAGCCTTGATTGTATGCATACATGCAAAAGGAAGCCATGCTAGGTTGTCATGGTGATGGAATTACCTATATCAGCAACACAAGGTAGAATGATGGCCTAAAACAGAAGTACCCATATGGTTTGTATTGGTAGATGCCTGCAAAAAAAAACTTTCTATGGCTGCCTGGGTGAAGCAGTCCCCTTTTGAATCTTACCTCAGTGCTTAGGACTCCTCAGTGGTGGGGGACCAAATGGGTCGAAGGCAATAAGTGAAAAACAGGTGCTGATGGTTGGTTGGCATTGTGTGGAAAAATGGGAAAAAATTCATCCTTCTGCAGAAAATATTTAAGTTGCTCTTAATATCAGCAGATAAGCATTAAAGATAACTACTGAAAATATGGTTGATTTGGGGCTTCTTGGATACTGAGTGATTTAGGAACATTTATATAAACAATTGCAATGAGGAAAAACACATCCAACACTTCAGAAATGGTACCAGTAATGTTGTGAGATTGATGTTATATTTCTATGCACAGAAACTGCAACATATTTGACTAGTGGCATAATGAATCTAATACTTCCATAAGATTTGTTTTCTGAAGACATCGTAGAGCAAAGTCCATGAGCATTGCCAACAAGTCTGACATGTTTATTTGGGCATGCTTAATGAAAGCTTCATCTTTTTTTTTCTGCCTAACTTTTGATTTTATAAGAAAGCTGATAAATCCTATTATGCACAAACCTTTTTCTTCCTGTTTTCAGTAGTTGCACAGTCGAATGATGCTTCTGTGGAACTGGCTTTTGTTTGTTTTTTCTTTATTCAGTTACCTACTTTATTCAATTCACTGTTGAGTGGAAGCCATATCATACCCTGTAAGGCACTCCTTGCATTTTAATAAGACTTGTAGAAGAACATGGATAACCCAAGGCTATAGTTGTACTTTTTATAGGTTGTAAGAATAGGGCTGCCTAGCCTTCAGCAGTAACACGTCATGGACTTACTTGTACTTTCAAATACTTGTATGGAATCGCACAATCATACTTCCTCCTCAGTCTTTAGTATCTTCATTTTTACCCATTCTGCCTGTTTTTAGATTGCTTAGACTACATCCAGTTTTATGGCCCATCAAGCTTCCTGACAGACCATACAGATAAGGTATCTGTTGAGTTTTCCTCACTGATTACCCCTTGTTTTTACAGACTACAGGCTACCTATCTTTAAGCTAGGAATGCCTCTAGCTTTATTGTATAAAGAGTTGTGAAAATGTTTTCCACCTTTGATTGGGATATGTTGGCTTGGTCATAGTATTTACAGAAGAACCAGACATTAGCGAAATGCTGGCACATTGCAAGAATGGGAGAGTTTGTATGACCTAAGTATTATTCTGTTAACCTTTATTACTAGATCCAACATATATTTTGCCTCACTTGTGGTATTACACTTAGTGCATCAGTTTCTGTATTTATTATATCTATTTATGTATTTATTATTTGGCAACCAGGTAGGCAGACTGGTCCAGAGACCCTTTTCACCCTGTGTCTAGCAGATAATGTGGTAATAATGAGATACCTGAATGCCCATGCCCATGTCAGGACAGACGGAACATGATACGAGTATTGGTGGAGTCCACATTGATGAGACAACAGGAATAAAGAAGGAAAGACCATTCTAGATTTCTATCTGGCAAGTGGCTTGATGATGGCCAAAATATGGTTCAGCAAGAGAAACAATCACAAGAGTGGTCAACATGCAACTCAATTTTACTTCTACCTATTAAGGAATGGGGTTGTCATAGAATCAGAAATTACAAAGACATCCCCATTGAAATAGCTGGCCCCACATCATAAACAACTGATGGTCAAAATTAGCTGTAAGCAGTTATCAGAGAATTTATTTATTTTATCATTTATTTATTTTACATTTGTTAACTGGGTTAGTCTGGCTGAGCTTTTGGCTCATTATCACCAGAGACCCGGGTAGAAAAGCTCCACAGGACTAGAAAACAATTTATTAAATTTTAGTAACATAGTAGTAACAATCAGCTACAGGATCTTACAAGTGGAGACCTAGACAGAAAAAAAGCTCCTCAGGCAATTCAATTATACAGAGTATTAACAATTGGCAGACAAGTATGTGAGTTGTTACAAACAATGCTTTAAACAATTAGCAGAAGAAAATGTGACTAGTTATAATATTATTTAAGCTGCTTAGAGCAAAATGAGTTAATAGTTAGGCAGATGCTTATTTAAAGTGGGTAGGATCTAGTTGTATAGGAGTTTGGAAACAAGAAAGGAAAGTAAGAATGGCTAGTAGGAGATGTAGGGGAGGTAGAGTATAGAAGACAGACTAGATAGTTTAGTTGTTTTGAGACTGTAAGAATTAAGAGTGGTTGGAGATAGAGGAAGGGAAGAGGTAGAAGAGGCAGGGGAATAGTGTTAGAAATACATTAAGAATGAGGTGGTGAAAAGATGGTGGTTTCAGGGTGGTTGGCTACAGTAGCAAGACCACTTTGTTTTTAGGTGTTTCCTTGTGGCTAATTTGAAACTTTTGCTATGCTGGAGGGATTTTATTTCCAAGGGGAGTTGGTTCCAGGATGTAGCTGGGTTATAGTTATAGAGAAGGCAGCCTATTTTGGTTTTGGGTTTGTAGATGTCTAATAAGTCTTGATTTGAGCTGCGTAGTGTCCTAGCAGGGGAATATTTGGATATGATAGTGAAGAGGCTGGGGAAGAAGGAGGGTAGATAGAAGATAGAGTGGATGATTTGTAGTTGGTATAGTTGGAGCAGGTGAGGGAATTCTAGCCAGTCTAGTTGCTGTAGTGCTAAGCAGTGGTGTGACTTGTAGGTTTAATTAGCTGCAAATCTGGTGAAAGGAGAAGACTTTAAGTTCAACAGAAACAAGGCTAAAGACATTTAAGCTGACCAAAGCAAAAGCACTAAAGTGCAAGCAAATACTGTGGGCTTTTGCAGCTCAGGAAGAAGGGAAATAAGTAAATTCAAACAAGAATGACAGTGCCTCAAAACAGCATGTGTGAGAACTGTAGATCAGATATGTGACCAAGTCAGTAAATAAATAAGGCACATAAAAATGTTGGTGGTGAAATGTAGAAGCCTAGAAAGTTATGAAAAGAATGAAGGAGTGAAGGACAAACTGAGAAATAGAGTAGATAGAACAGACTAAAAAGGAATATTGGTTGGCTAACAAAGAGGCAAAGAGGGCAGTTGCAGCAGTAAAGAATAAGCCATCAGAGGCTCTTTACCATAAGTGACTCAGGGACAGCAAAACATAGATAGTCATTAGAAAATATTTATAAAAGATGCCAGCAACAACCTGCTCGTCAATCCATAAGACACTAAAGGCAAATGACAGAGTAATTTCAGCAGTATCAGAATTAATAAAAATCTACAGAAACTGTATTGCCCCAACTACAGCCTCAACTGAAGAAGGGCGAATAGCTCACCCTATAAGATATAAGAACACTGCTGAAGAAGATGAAGTCAGGGAAAGCAGCAGGCTGAGATTTGGTCGCTGCAGATATCACTGATTCAGCAGTTTAACATAAATGATACGCAGAAATGTATAAACAGCAAATCTTTAGCTATAGCTGAGTGCAAAGTATCCACTTTTTGTCAAGTTCTCTAAAGTTATATTACATTTCAGAACTATCCCATGAGTTCATGGTTTCACTGATGGCCCAGTCAGAAATACTTGATAAGTAATTCTGAAATATATCCACTACTACTAACTGTGGAAGGAGTGAAAAATGTATTATGCATGTAATTGTGACAGTGTCAAATGAATAATTTTCTTACCTCTGCAAATATTTCATTTTTTTTCTTTTTTAAATAGTGCCATAGGTCTTTGAGGTAGGGA
Organism: Protopterus annectens; assembly: GCF_019279795.1. Taxonomy (NCBI): domain Eukaryota; kingdom Metazoa; phylum Chordata; order Ceratodontiformes; family Protopteridae; genus Protopterus; species Protopterus annectens. The sequence continues at coordinate 867,856,826 of NC_056732.1, read as the reverse complement.
TGAATGTTAAGTGCAAATGGCATAATGGTTAAGAGCTTTGCCTCCCATGCAGAGAGTACAAACAGTGATCCTGACCTCTAGCCAATTTCCTCAATGGAGTTTGCATGTTGTCTCTGCATCTCTGGAGGATTCCTTCCCAAAACCATGGTGTGAGTGACATCAAACTCACCCAAAAATGGAGTTGTGAGCAATAGTGCTGACTCCATATGGTGCCTATGGGGGAAGAGTTTTATACACCAACCACATTGGGCATTAGCTGTGGTTTGTAGTGTCTTCAGCACAGGACAACACACATCACAGACTGTGTGTCATTTCAGGGCTAGCCACTTACCTGTGTAAAAATTGTCTCTAGGTGATTTGGTTGTGTTGACATTTAAGTTTGAAGTTCAGATACATAGCAATAGGTTCTGGCTGACCCAAAGTCAGACACAATTGGTCTAAATAGTGAGACACTAAGGTGTTTTAATGTATCTTCAGTAATCCAAATAAAGGAAACTTATCAGATGTGCCATCAGAAAAAAAACAATGGTATAAGTCAGAAAAAGAAATAGTTGGCATTTCATAATATTAGTAAGGAGAAATCAACAGCTTTATAAGCTGAATACATTCCCTTAGGTCAACCTCCTTATAACATTCCTATCTTCTAATAAACCTACAATATTCCATTTATATACTTCAACTTCCATTACAGTCAAACCACCACTGTTCTCTGTCTTCACAAATCTTAATAATTTATAGCTTTGAACCTACTTAAGTCCTTTCAGCTCTTCATTGGTCATGCTGTACCATGTTTTATTTAGCTGTTTACAAATTAAAAACTGAAATTCATACGTGTGTGCTCAAAATGGCCAAATTAGCACAAAATGATATATTAATTATCTTGGATTGGGTAACACACTAGTTCATTGGTTCATGGATTCATATCAAGCTAGTGACACCAGGGTCTTTACAAGCCTAGCCATGTAACCCAATCCACTTTTGTCCCACAGTTCCTTGGATGCCTATGGTGGGATATGTTAGTAAGAAGGTAGCTAAGGGTTATGTTTATGTGTGTGTGTGTGTGTGTGGTTGGGGGTATGTTAGTTGGAGATTAATTTATTTACTGTTGACCTCTATCCATCAGTGACATGGTGGCCAGACCAGGGATGAATTTGCAATTTTCCATTCAATGATCAAGGTTTCCTTTGAACAGAGTCAGCGATAAACTCTGCTTCACATAGATGGGGAGCTTATTTCATAGTGAAGGGATCCTTTGAGACAGATATCAGTCCCTCCAGCAGGGTCTATTATGTTACAGCCAAAATTCAGGTCCTTGGATCAGGTGTTTCTGGTGTTGTTTGTTGTGCAGATGTGTAAGAGATCTATCAGAGATGGATCCATGGTCATTTTATACGCTAGGCATAGATCATCTCTCAGTAACCTTTAGGAGATTGAGGACAGAGATAGGACTCAAGGTAATCTGTACAGGACAGGATACTCATAGATTAGATTTTCAGGGTGATGAATCTTTGAGGGTGTTCCAAATGTCGCATGCTGCTGGCTAGGTGCATGCCAAAGGGGGCATTGTTCTCAATGAAGAGTCTGAAAAGGGCTGATTAGAGTGGTACTATTACTTCCTTGTACTAGGATGCCATACCTCTGCTTATGAGTTGGGTAACATAGAATGAGTTTCTTACTATTTTGGCTACATGTTGGTTGAAGTCCAGATTACTGTCTGCATATGTTCCCAGATCCCTAACTATCAGGTCAGCTCTTAGGGGTGTTTTATCGATAAAGTAATTAGCTTGGGTGGACACTTTCCCAAAGGGGACTTTAATGCATTTCTTTACACTGAGTTTTAATATGTGGCTTTCACACGAGTCAGTTGTGTTTGTAGTTAGACCCTCTTGTAGAATGTTGGTATCATGGGGGGAATAGGCCTTTGACATTAACTTTGGTTTATGAGAAATAGATGGCAAACAGGAGGCAGCCAAACACAGAGCCCTGCGGTATTCCATTGATGACTAGTCTCTTGTTGGTGGTGGTCTCACTGATCATGATTTCTTGGGTCCTGTCTGTGATACAACTGGTAGTTCTATGAGTTACATACAGATTTATGGCTAATTCTTAGTTAACAATACATGAGTTGAGTATTGTATCAAACACCTTGGCCAGGTCAAGGTAGGCAGTATGCACCATTTTCTCCTTATTCATAGCCATGATGACCCTCTCAAAGAAGTCTACCAGGTTAAGTAGGTAAGACCTTCCTTTAACAAATCCGAACTGAAATGACTCCAGTGTTTGTAGTTTGCCAATGTCTTTCTTAATCATATCCATGATAATTTGTTCCATGGCTTTGCATGTTAGACTTGTCAACCTGATGGGTCTTTATTTCCTGGTTAGTTGATAGTCCACCCTTATGAAGAGGGATGACCATTGCAGCCCTTTATTCACCTGGCAAATAATCTGTTTTGAAGCTGTAGTTGAAGAGTGCCTCACGTGGTCCTGTTAGTTCATGTTTTAGGGTATTTAGGAGGCAACCAGAGTTATTGCTGGGGCCCATTGAAGCAGTGTTTTTGGCCTTAGAGACCACATCCAGGACCTACTCCCTGTTGATAGTTGGGGGGTATGCTAGAAGGGATTTCACAGGGGGTAGTGGGGAGTGGTGGGCAAAGCTACAGTTAAATTTGTCAGCCAGTAGATTTCCTATGTCACCCTGATCAGTAAAGGTTGTGCCATTTGCCAACAATTCTGCATAATGTTGAATATTACCTTTAAGATTCCTGACATGGCTGTAGAAGGTCTTATGAATGTCTTTAGCCTGGGAGGCTACCTTGACCTTGTAAATTGTCCATCTGGACTTTAGTTTCTAATTTAATGGAATCAGAAAGGTTTTGCCTCTATGAGAACCATGCCTTTTGATTTTGGCCATGACGTTTTTCTTATGTTATATAGCCTATTAAGGTAATGATTCCAACAGTGTGGTTTGTTTTTGGTGTTACATCTGGGCTTACATCTGGTAGGTATGGTAGGATCAATGCAACCATATGCATGTTTTTACAGGTTTTCTTTGAATAATTCTGCATAGGTAGCTGTGTTTTTGACAAACTGACATTTATAGGATGTAGTTTACTTTAGTATAGTTCCTATGTGTCACAGATTTAGTTAGGTTTTCCAGACTGAATTTTTTTTTTTTTTTTTTTTTTTTAAGGGAGACAGTTTTGTGGTCTAACCTCACCAATGAGGATGTAACAAGGGGAGGAGTGCAATGATATCCCATGCTGGTGAGTACCACATCCAGTATGTTTGATCATACCTCTCAACCTCTTAGTGCAAGAAATCTGGAAAAAGCCTGACTAAACAAAGCCTGACAAAATGGGGGACGAAGACCAAAAAACAGGGACAGATTTTAAATATTGCTCTTATAAACTTAGAAAGTTGCTAGTGTAACAAAGTTTGTATTAACAATCATTTCCTGAAGAATTTGAAGCCTTAAACTTAAATGTATGTCATTATTTATTGATTTAAATCCTCAGATCATCCCAGTGATTTCTCAGAATACCACATATTTTATGAGAACTAGACCAAAAATATAAGACAAAAATCTGGGTATTCTGTCAAAATCTGGACATTTGAGAGATATGTGTTTGATCCTCTGGTGAAACACACTATTTATTTTGGGGGTGCAATGCTCTCCCCATGTCGGTGAGTATTAGGTGTAATATGTTTGATCCTCTGGTTGGAGATTGTATTATCTGGTCCAGGTTATTTGTGTTGCAGAATTCCATGGAGCTCTGTGCCTGTGAGTTTCCCAGTATTTAGATGAGTAGTTAAAGTCTCCCATTAACAGGGAATTAATTTGAATGGTGAGTGCCTCTTGTAGGCCCAGGTTAGAGTTGTAAGCTTTGCGGGTCATAGAGGTTGACCTGTAATTGGCCGGTACATGGCAGGAAAACTTGTCCATCTGTGACCTAGATGTGAATGATCTCCTGGGTATCATCCTATTTAACCAACCTAGAGTTCTATTTGCTGCTAACATAGTTTGTGACCCCCTCCACCTTAAGCACCTGTCTGTGCTGCTGTTGGATTTAATATGTGGATGGCACTGTACCATTCCACTGCTGGAGTACTTTCTGTAGCCTTAAGCCAAGTCTTGGTAACAGCACACATGTCTACATTCTCCAGAGTGAGTAGAGCTTTTAGGGTGTGGAGTTTCTTGTTTAGGCTCCTAGCATTGAGCAGTAACACTTTAAGGTTGTTTTGAGTTTTTTTTGCTATGTTGATCTTCTTCTTCTTTCAGCTGCTCCCGTTAGGGGTCGCCACAGCAGATCAACTGTTTCCATTTCTTCCTGTCCTCTGCATCTTGCTTTGTCACACCAACCCACCTGCATGTCCTCTCTCACCACATCCATAAACCTTATCTTAGGACTCCTTATTTTCCTGTTACCTGGCAGCTTCATCCTTAGCATCTTTTTCCCAATATACTCTGCATCCCTCCTCAGCACATGTTCAAACCAGCGTAGTATTGCCTCTCTGGCTTTGTCTCCAAACCTTCCAACCTGGGCTGACCCTCTAATATACTTATTCCTAATCCTGTCCATCTTCATCACACCCAGTGCAAATCTTAATATCTTCATCTCTGCCACGTCAAGCTTTGACGCCTGCCATTTTGCCAATGCCACTGTCTTCAACCTATATAACATAGCTGGTCTCACTACCCTCTTGTAGACCTTCCCTTTCACTCTTACTGGTACTTGTCTATCACAAATCACTCCTGACACTCTTCTCCACCCACTCCATCCTGCCTGTACTCTCTTCTTCACCTCTCTTCCACACTCACCATCACTCTGAACTGTTGATCCCAAGTACTTAAACTCATCCACCTTTGCCACCTCTACTCCCTGCATCCTCATCATTCCTCTATCCTCCCTCTCATTCAAACACATATATTCTGTCTTAGTCCTGCTGACCTTCATTCCTCTTCTGTCTAGAGCATATGTCCACCTCTCCAGGGTCTCCTCCTCCTGTTCCCTACTCTCACTACAGATCACAGTGTCATCTGCAAGCATCATAGTCCACGGGGACTCCTGTCTGATCTCATCTGTCAACCTGTCCATCACCATTGCAAATAAGAAAGGGGTCAGAGCTGATCCTTGATGTAATCCCACCTCCACCTTAAATGCATCCGTCACTCCCACCGCAGACCTCACCGCTGTCACACTACCCTCGTACATATCTTGTACCACTCTTGCATACTTCTCTGACACTCCCGACTTCCTCATACAATACCACAACTCCTCTATAGGTACCCTGTCATATGCTTTCTCTAAATGCACAAAGACACAATGCAACTCCTTCTGACCTTCTCTGTACTTCTCCATCAAAACTCTCAGAGCAAACATCACATCTGTAGTGCTCTTTCGTGGCATGAAACCATACCGCTGATCACTAATCATCACCTCCCTTCTTAACCTAGCTTCCACTACACTTTCCCATAACTTCATGCTGTGACTGATCAGTTTAGTCGGATAGTTTTGTCATTTTGACATTGCCTAAAAAAGACTGTAAGGGGATAGATAGAGTTTTAGACAATACCTGAAAGCCTGGGTGGGGGGGGGGGGCAGGTGCATACCATACTTGGCAAAGCAAAGTGAACGGGTAACCATATACTCCCATGCTGATGATATTAGATTCCCCTAATGTGACACCAGAAACTAAAAATTATTTAAATCAATCATTTTCTGTTCATACTGTGGCATCATCCTTGATGAAGGCAGAATACTTGTCAATGCAAGGCACGTACCTGTCTGTGACACATATTCAGAGAACTCCATAAGGTCTCTTTTCATATAGTTCAGTAAAGTATGCCTCAGGCCATTTATACCTGTGTGAACTATGAAGGGTCCCATTGGTACCTGTGGTGCAATGCCCTGAGTGTGTGCACAATGTTGCTGATTTAAGCTCCAGATAGGCAATTAAACTTTATCTTCTCCTTGCTCATCTGTGTGTCATACTGTAGAATCCCTTTTGACAAGAATATGAGGTAAAGTGTTTGCTCGCTTTGTGGACTTTGCTCTTGGGGGATCATTGGGTGTAGGCTTATGTGTAGTGTTAGTTGTTGCTTTTAGTGTGTGGTTTAGTAATTGCTGAGGCTAGGTGTTGCAGTTTGATGGCTTAGGAGGTCTTTGAGGTTTGGCGAGGTTTCTTTTAAGTGCCTCAGCATAAGAGATGTTGCAATCTTTTATAAACTGCATTTGTTTCATTATAAAATTTAAGTTCCGTTGTGCTTATCCAGTTTAAAGTCACATATTGTCAGCAAAATGTTAAGATATTTGGCAGGAATGAAGTAAAAAAGAAACATTTTTTTTTCAGTATATGACATCAGGTGAATTTAAAATGTCCATAAAGACTATCAAGCCAAGAAAAAACTAATAACCAGATAAAACTTGTCAATAAGACCTGTCCTAAAACAAAGTAGGCAGTGCAGAGTAACTTAAAGATAATATACATTTATTAAATGAACAGTTTCATCCCGCATTATTTTATTGATTTAAAACAAAAATTACGTAAACATTTTTAATGGGAGGCACCAGTATCTGTTATCCCTCTTGCATATTTATTTCTTACTTGATGGCAACTGGAGTGTGAATTAATTGGATTATATATTCTTTGATTTGATTTTATGTCACTACCACCTAGCAATGTACTTAGTTGATATTGGGAATTGTGTATTTGTCAGTTCTGATGAAATCACATACCGAGGGACAAAAGCACTAAACTGCTTGTGTATTTAATAAATTTGTATTATTGCGTTTTTCTGCACTGCCTACTTTGTTTTAGGACTGGTCTTCTTGCCGAGTTTTATCTGGTGGTTATCTTTAAAATGCACTGAAGAAAACTTAAATATTTTAATATAATTGAAATTTTTTTCACTTTTATCTCTCACTCAAATAAGTACGCTTATATTGCTGTTCTTAGTTCTGTAAAATGTTTACTTTTCCCTGTATACTTCAGTTTACCCTATGATATACTTTTATGGCTTTTTCTTATCCTCACAATAAAAGAAGCCTCTAGTCTCTCATTGAGTGGTCTTGTGCTGCATTCAGACCAAATAGAGACATTTTTTTTTTCTTTGAGACAATTATTTCAACTTTCTTAATATGGGGATTGGAGTGGGGAGTGAGTCTTCATCATTAAAGAAAGTAGAATTGGTTATTGTGACCTTCCCTTATTGAGCATCTTGATATTTTCTCCACTTCTTACTGCTGAAGGGATGCAAAGCCTCATTAGTAACCAAAAGGATTACTGTTGAATGCACTTTTCTACCTTTGACTAGTCACTCCTTAGATTTAATAGTCTAACATATAAAAAAACTCATAAGCAGAAATGTACAAACAGCAAATCTTTAGTTACAGTTGAGTGCAAAGTTCTTATTTCCTTCTCAATTTCTGTTCATTTCCAGTATATTTCACAATTATACCCATGAGTGAATAGTCTGTTTTATCAAGCAGACTGGTTAGTTTATGACAAACATTGCTTACTTTTCTGATTGCATTAGGGAATTTATACAGACGCTACTCTTTAGGGGCTCTCTTTAATTAAATGTATCTCTCCACAAACACATTGTTATATTGCAGGAATTTTTATTTCTGCTGATTTTCTTTTTCTTTTTATTTTGATAGTTTGAGTCAGCATTCTGTCTTGTTCAGAAGGTGCGTTTGGACTAATAGTGCTATTAATTGTGCCATTAAAAAGATTTAGTAGGTTTAGAGTAAAGGTCATGCATTTGAAAGTTAGACTTTATAGATATTCCTAGTACATTGGACAGCGATTTTTTAGTAGCAAAGTTGCTCTCAGCAGAAAGAGCACTGCATACCATATTGCCACCCATCTTGTTCAGATTCCTTGACACCATACTGAATTCATCAGATATACAGAATGAACTCAGTTGTGTAGCAGCTCACAGTTCTTATATCAAAAGGGCCTGTTCCATTCTTGTATGACAATGCATCTCAAGAGTACAGAAAGGAAACTATGGAAAGCTGAGTTCCAGGTCAAGAACTCAGCCTTGATATGTTTAAACTTAAAATATAGATTTGACAAAAAAAAAAAAATATATATATATATATATATATATATATATATATATATATATATATATATGAATGAAAATGTTGAGGAGGCCTGAAGAGGGATTATTGCCTCAGGCAGACTACAGTGGCCCATCCCATAAATGCATATGATAAAAGTGGATATACTGTCACTTGTAGAAATACCACTGTGGAAACCTTGCTCAGGACCTTAATACCATATTAATAGTAATACATTGGGAGTGCCTTCTGTGTGGAGTCTGCATGTCCTCCCCGTGGTTGGGTATCATTCAAAAGACATGCGTGCGTAAATGGGCGTGCCTTTGTTGAAGGTTGGGCATCCAGCTGGCACATCGGCATTTCGTAAAAATCTACTGCCAATCATTAGCAGACCGAATTCCGCTGTGGCGACCCCTTACCGGGAAAAAGCTGAAAGACAAACAACAACAACTAGATTCTGAAAAATGAAGTATCAGAGAGTCTTATTAGATATGCGTGCTGCACCTTAACATCTGCAGATATTCAGCCAACTATAAAGTCACTCGTACGCAAGATGAAGGGGGTCCTGTGAAAAGACCATTTTTTGTGGGGGTACACAGTGTCTATAATTAAGACAACAACCTGCAGATGTCCAAAAACCATGATTGCAGCCATATTTAACAAGGTTGAGCATTTCTCTTATTCACTCCATGTATCACAGTTAGCTAAAGTTATTTTTTGATAATTAAATTTTAAGCTAGTTGTCAGCACTGTAGTGTGTGAACATTTCAAAGAATAATGATGTCAGAAAAAGCAGAAATCGGGGGGGCATGGCCAAGGATGAACACAGGATAGCAGCAGATTTCTTCAGCTCCACCAACTTAACTGCACTGACAGGAAATAATTACTTTAAAAATCAACTAATGAAATAATTTTCTTTCTAAATACGTTTGGAATATCAGTTTCTTGAATAATATCTAAAAAAGAAAGAAAATTTCAATAATTTTCCTGTCAGAAATCATCTTGGAAATTTCTCTTTCATCACCTCTGTTCAAAATGAGTTCCAGTAAGGCAAACAGTCAGGATTCCAGCATCAAGAAAGAGCTTCAGTCTCTGATATCTACTATTCAGCAACTAACAACCAAAATGGACAAACTGGATACTAAAATTGATAACTTCATAGAAAAAACTACAAAACAAATGGATTTGTTACATCAAGACTTGCAACAACAGAAGGCTCAGATTACAGGCATAGAAGAGACTGTTAATGATATGGAGAACAGAATCCAGGAAGAAGAAATTAGCATTGAGTTTTTGCTGAAGCAGAACACACACTTACAATCCAAACTTGATGACCTGGAAAACAGGTCTAGACACAATAATATTAGGATTTTTGGACTGCCAGAAAATATAGAAGGTAACAACATTACTTCCTTTTTAAATACTTGGCTTCCCAAAACTTTAGACTTGTCAGAAGCATTTTCTTTTGGTATTGAAAGAGCCCATAGGTCTTTATCTAATTTTAACTCTAACAAAAAGTATCCTAGATCAGTTATAGTAAGATTTTTATCATCTTATGACAAGGAGATGGTATTAAAATCTGTATGGGCTAACGCACCTATTAAAATTAATGAGGCAACTGTGCATTTTGACAATGACTATTCTTCCTTGGTAATAACTAAAAGAAAAGTTTTTTTGCCATTAATAAGAGAGCTTAAGAAAGCACAGTTCAAAACTTACCTTTTATTTCCTGCCAAACTAAAAATCTTTTTACCTGATGGCCCTAGAATTTTTGAAGACTTGGACTCTGCTTTGCTGTATATTAAAAAAAAATAAGATATTAGATAAAATAGAAGATATGGAATGGGCAAGTCCTTCGTTAAAGAGGATGACAACAGGAACTTCTTGGAAGACTTCAGAGAAGCAAAAAAGCCTAAATAACAAATGACATGTTCTATATTTTTTTTTCTTTCTTTCCTTCTCTCTTAATCTCTTCAAATATAGTTACTGCATCTCCAGAAAGCCACAAATATTTTAAAGATTTATTCAAAGTTATTTTTCTGTGTGCAAAGAACTGTTTTTGTTTCATAAATAGTCAAACTCTCTGAGGAACAAATAACATGCTATCAATCAACTTGTTTCTCTTTGTGATAAAGAGACCTAATGTTAGTAATTTGATACATTTTCTTTCTCTTCTTGTTTTAAATAATGGCATTCTTTATAAACTATGCATTTAGTGAGGGGTGGGGGAGGGCAAGGAGAGAAGTATGATGTAAAATATGGAAAAAGTGAAATAATAACTTATTAGTTCTTTAAAATTATATATGCTGTTTAAACACTGTTGCTAAATATTATATCATGACTTTATTGCTTATACATGATTACAAATAATATGTCATGTTATAATTGCAGATAATTAGAACTAAAATAGTTGTAAGTAATGTTTCATGTTTAACTTTATTAATACAAACAGCAAGTAATATTTCTTTGTAGATACTCTTTGTAGCTTCCTTTTTTCTTTCTTCTCTCTCTCTCTCTCTTTCTTTTTTTTCTCTACTCTTTTCCTTTTCTTTTTTCTCTCTCTCTTATAAGTACAGTTATATGCTTCTGATAATACTGATATATGTATATAATAAGATTTGTATGAGAAAATGAAATGGGGCATATAAAAATAAGTTATATAATGTGTTAAATAACTGTAGGCTTGGTTTCACTGTCATAGGGACTGTAATGACTTGTAAAATACTTTGCGAAGGTTTTGCACTGTTTAGTTTCATTTGTATTACTAAATGAATGTCAGTCACTTGTATTTACTAAAATTCCCACCAGAATGTTAAGGGAGACAATTTGGGATGTGGGTTACCTCGTGAATAGTGTCCTTGAGTTGCTTTAAAAGCTTCAACACTCAGAATACACGCAGAGAAGCTGAATGCAGTCATTTTGAACTTTGACCCCTGATTTCACACTGACACATTGCAGATTCAAGAAGAACACTGTTCCAGGAAGTAGAACTGCTGTAAATGTGACTTTGTGATGAAAAACAAACTTTATGACATCTAAATGTGAGTTATTCTTTATAACAACTTACTTATTTAAGATGTAATTTATAAAATATGAAAGTTATAATGATTTTAAATGATTCAGTATGGCATAGTAAGCAAGTGAGATATTTTAGAAGGCATAGAAGGTAAAACACATATACACATGTTTTTGAAAGCTTACATGACTGCAGCATATTAATGTATATAAATACTTATGATTTAAACATATATAATGTTATAAATCATTTGCCTTAACTAACTGACAAGCACAAGTATCATTATGTCTATATTTTAGAAGAAACTGTCATGTGACATATTTTAAAGCTGCAGTTCAGATATATAAAATACAGATGGCTTTCATCACAATGATTTATGTATAACTAGGAATTATCATTGCTATGCAGTATGACTTGTAAACATATGTATGAGTATAAATATTTTATTTACTGGCAATAATAAGTATGAGAAGAAAGCTTTGGTGCAAGTAATTTAAAGTTTTTAAAACTGTTAACTGCATTTCTATGGCAGAAAGTAGGAATACCCTAATATATCTAATGTCTGAACCATTATAGCCTAAGTTATTGAATCTAAATGAACATAAGAACTTATTTTTACAAACTTTTAATAAACTAATATATAGATATGCTCCTTTTTTTTTTTTTTTCTCTCTCTCTCTCTCTTCCTTTCTCTCTCTCTCTCTTCTCGGTTCCCATTATCAAGTTTATTAGAATGCTATTTTGATTATGAGTGTATTTTACAAAATAGATGTACATAGTAATATGAGCTGTTTCTAAATGTTCTTATTTGTTTATATGAAGCTGATTTATAAATTGTTTAGCTTTGTCTTACTAGATAATCTAATTAAATGAGGTTAACTTTAGTTAATAATAGTTAGTATTGAATTGATATGGTGGCAGCTGAGGTACTGCTGCTTAGGATAGGGGGATAACTTGAGTGGTTTGTGCTACTCAAAGTTGGAGTTCTTAACTCCAGGCTGGGTGCAATGTTTAATCCTAATATTATTTTCACCTGTTTATTGCTGTTTGTATATAGTTCTGACATCCACAACACATTTTATAAACTTATTGTCACTACAAATAAAAGTGAAGCTTATACAAAATCCCATAAGATTTTCAATAAATACAGCTATAATTAATGGTACACCTAAAGGAGGAGGTATAATATCATTTATTTTGTTAATTGTTATTCTGATTATATGTTTTATATGTTTATAAAAGCTAAATGATTTCTCTAAAAGGAATTTCTTTAAACATTAATGGACTGAATAACCCATGTAAAAGGGCAAGTTTAATGAGATACATTAATTTGCATAGGGCCAACTTAGTATTCCTTCAAGAAACACATCTCCTGAAAAGGATATTGATAAATTAGCCACTAATAAATATACAGTCTTGGTTAGTTCAGAACACACTCAGAAAAAAGAGGAGTGGCTATTTTATGGAATAAAAGTATGCCCATACCTAAAACTATTAAGTCTTATAAAGATGATAAAGGAATGTTTTGTATGGTTACAATACAGATTAATGGAAAGACATATACATTAATCAATGTATATTGGATACCAGGAATTGGCATTAATACAGTGAAACACCATCTCAATAAGATCATATCATTTTCCATAGGAGATATTATTTTAGCAGGTGACTTTAATTGTATCCTACATGAAAAAGATACTACTACTATAGGAAAAAGGAAAATTACATCTAATGCAAAACATTTAAAGGATTTTGTTAATTTATATCATTTGAATGATAATAATCAGATAGATTCAAAATCATTACCATACACTTTTTTCTAACAGATATAAAACTTATTCAAAAATAGATAGAGTCTTTATTTCTAACCAGATGGTTACAGACTTAATTCTAAAATCATTTCCTGTCCTATATCAGATCATAATTCAATTGTCTTTGAGTTTATGATAAAAAGTACTTACAATGTTCAGATCAAAAGGATACCAGCATACTTAACTCAACTAAAAGACTATAAAGATTATATACTTTCAGAAGTGCAACATTTTTTAGACTTAAACAATACACCTGAAGTCTCCATTGTTTATGTTTGGGATGCTTTAAAATCATATTTATATGGACAAAGTATCAGATGGTATAATAATAAAAGGAAATCTTGGGACAAGGAATTACTAGATATTCAAAGCAAATTAGACTCATACAAACATAATAATAAAGAAAATATTATGGACAAAAAAGTCATTGAAGAAATAAATAAATTAAATGAGAAATACAAAGAAATTTTAACTCATAAAGTTAAAATAACATTAGAGAAATATAAGTTTTTGTCTTACTCAATAAGTCCCAAATACTTACATAGACTTAAAAATAAAAAAAAAAGGTTGAATAAACAAAATCATATCAAAGAAATTTTCTCTCCAAGGAAAAAGAAGAAGGTTTCTAGTTTACCAGAAATATTAGATGAACTTAGAAATCACTTTCACAAAATTAATCATAATAACATTAACATGGAGCCTAAAGATAAAATAAAAAAAATTATAACTACAAACATGAACAAAAAACTTAATAAACAACAGACTAAACTAATGGATAAAAATATTTCATATACAGAGGTTATTACACAAATAAACAAGCTTAAATCAAACAAAGCACCAGGTAATGATGGTATTATACCAGAGATCTATAAAATTCTTCCCAAAAGTACTTACTCATTAATACATAAGGTTTTTATTTTGGCCCAAAATGAGTTAACAACTCCCCCATCTTGGCAATACACATTTATTTCACCAATTTTAAAACCCAATAAAGATGCAACCAGATGCACTTCATATAGACCTATTTCATTACTTAATGTTGACTATAAAATGTTTATGAGTATTTTTGCTGATAGATTAAAGACAATCATCCCAGGCATTATAGATATAGACCAGACAGGCTTTATTGTAAATAGAAATACTTTTGATAATATAAGGAGAACTTTAACGTTAATTGATTTTGCAAATAGGAAAAAGAAAGATTTAACACTTATTAGTCTCGATATAAGTTCAGCATTTGATTCAGTAAGTTGGGACTACTTGTTTATCTTACTGAAGTGCACAAACTTCTCAGATGCATTTGTAAATCTAATTGAACATCTATATAAAGGAGCATTGGCTTACATTAAGATAGGAACATATGTCTCACAAAAATACCCATTTTAAAAGGTACAAAACAAGGGTGTCCACTCTCGCCACTATTATTTACTTTAATAATGGAGCCTTGGGCTAATTTGATCAGAAACAGTACTGATATAGAAGGATTTGATATAGATGAAAATACAATATCTAAAATTCAACTTTTTGCAGATGATGTTCTAATTACATCAGCTGGATCTAACTCTTCTATGCAGTCCTTATTTGATAAAATGATGGATTTTAAAAATATCTCTGGTTTAATATTCAATGAAGAAAAAACTAAAATATTACCAATATACACACGAAAAAATGCCCTCATTAATTATTTTAACAAATATATACCCAACTCAGGTCAGATAACTTACTTAGGTATAATATTAACTAAAGATATCAAATCTATTATACATAATAACTATAGTACCTGTCTTCTTAATATACAAAATCTTTTCAAAAGCTGGAATAATATGTTTTTTTTACCATGGAAGAGAGACTCACAATTATTAAAATGATAGTATTCCCTAAGATATTATACTTAATACAATCAATAATACTCCCACCTACAAAAATAATTATTAAGAAATTGAATTCACTAATGTTAAATTTCTTATGGGCACCTAATAGACCTAGGATTGCATTAAAGAAACATACTAATAGCTGGCCTCAAGGGGGCATTTCATTTCCAGACTTTAATTTATATACTATCTCTTCTATTATAAAAGTTATTACTTTGTTAATAGATCAGTCATATGTTGCAAGATGGAAAGATTACTGGGAACTAATTAGCATTCACTTCATGAAAATCTCTTTAATACATAAAAATATTATTGTAAATAACCCCATGTTATGGTTACTAAAATAATTTTGTACTTCATCCATTACACCAAAATATGTAGTTAGTTACCCATTAAACATTATTATCAGTTATCGTAATTTTATATTCATGCATCCTAAGTATAAGGAATGGAATTTTATTATATTCCCTATAATGTATACACAAGGTATGCTTTTGTCAACCACCTCTGAAAGAACTCTTTTAGTCACAGAGAATGATCTAAAGTATTGGTATCAGTTGCTGTCTGATAATAAAGTAAAAAATTTAGACTTCTTAAAGCAAGAATTTGATTTGAGAGAAACATGTTGGTTAGAAATTCAGACTTTTAGACAACATCTTATTAATAAAATTGATTTAATGTCTTTAACAGTTAAAGAATCTGTTCCAATACTGATTGATTACTTGATATTAAATTTACAACATAGAGTTTCTGATAAAGGTAAGCTCTCATACATACATAAAATTATCAGAGAAGAAACTCATTACAGTTCTGATACCTATTGGAATTATTTCATTTCCATTAATGGTGAATCACCAAATCAACAAGATAAACAATATATATTGGAATCTGCTTATAAAACTACTTCTTCCATTAATTGGAGACTTTTTACTTGGAAATTTTTACATAGATCCTTCTATACACCTTTAATGATGAATAAAATAAATAATAAAGACAACTTATGTAAAAGATGTAATGTAGAAATAAATGCTGATTGGGCACATATGTTTTATGACTGTATAAAACTGAAGGAATATTGGAAGTTAATCAATGATTTTTTGCAGGCCCTTTTCACAGATAATTTCACTGTTTCTAAATCACTTATATTATTTAACACACCTGTTCCTAAAAGTGTTAAAAAAGTTAAACTTCCCTTATTATGGTCTATTCTAGCAGTGGCTAGAAAAATAATAACCAGAAATTGGATTTCAGATACCCCTCCTTCATTTAATGAATTTAAAAATGTTATGACTGAAGTGTGTCATAAAGAATTGATGACAATAAAATCAAGAACTACTAGAAAAACATCTTATTATATTATATGGGATACTTTACAAAACCTGTTAAAAAATCTTAGTCTCAATAGCATGACATTATAGTTTAATCAAGTGATTTGATTTGTAGTGGATGTCTTTGTAAATACTTTGGTTATTTTATTGAATGTTATAACTATTTCTATTTTAATTGCTTGTATAAAATTGTTATGATATTTATTTTGTATGTTAAAAACAATAAACTTGTTTTAAAAAAAAAGAAAAAGCAGAAATCCTAACTGACATTTATGATTGTGGTAGAAGAGGTATGCAATGATGAGCACCAAGAGAAAGACTGGCAGCATCTGGAGAAGTCATCATTTAGTCATCCGTGGTGGTTGCTTATACGCTCACTAGTGCTTAACTATGACAGTGTTGCTATGAAGCTAATCCATCAGATATGGGGGTCATGTACAACCACATTACTTTGTTAGCTACTATGCCTTCCCAGTATGACTGTATGTTCTGATACCCCCTTTACTGAAGGCTACATCATGTACAACTTGACATGCCTCATGAGTACCCCAGCAGTACTCCCTATACATTGCTGCTCCTCCACTAAAGTATTGTAGTACTGATTGATCACAGTCCACCCTATCGCTCTCTCCCAGGATAGAGATGGACATCTTCCCCAGGCCCGCTGCCATTGACACTAAAACTTCTAGTCAAAATCAGGTTACATGGGCCATGGTCAGAGCTTTTTCCTTCTATGTTACAGGAGCTTACTGTTTGTGGCATAATTCTGGATGAGACAAGGATATGTACACAAAATTACAAGTGACTGGACATGATGATACAGAGTTTTCACATTCTCAGTAGGTCGCTGTAATGCTCAATAAGAATCTGCTGGGTTAGCTGCACAACATAGTGGAGAAATTGGATGGCCAAGCAGAAAATGTGGATCAGCAGGTGATAGCACCATGACACTTAGAAAGTACTTAGACAAAGAAGTTGAAACTGACTGCATTGTTGGAATAAAGGAGTGAATGTGTGGGAGGTCTTGAAAACTAAAATAGATTAGTGGACAAGATTTATAAAATTATTACTGTAAGATTGAAAATTGTGTTAATTGTCTTTGATTGCATCAGAAAGTTTATGAGGCAACCATAGAATGTTTATAATCAAAAATATGATCTTAAGTAACTCATTTACAATAATGTGGATATTTGTCCAAATTTGAAAGTTTGAGAGCATGTCAAATTGATCAAACTGTCACATCTAATCTTAATATACATCTAGTCCCCTTTTTATGTTCTCAAAATGCCATACCACAGGCATTGGTTCAAGGAAGTGGCATCTGTAGCTCTGTGCTAGTCCAATCCTGCTGCTTAGTTTACTTCCACATTCTTTTGATACATTTTGTCCAGTTATGATCAAGAAATTAAACTATCTTTCTGCTACAGGAACAACAGGTAGCCACAAGCTACATAATGGGTCTTTTGTAATTATTACATCAAGAACACATATTACTCAGAACATAGTTCAGTCTCTTTCCTAATGTTCAGAAGAATGAGACGTGCCCAGAAACTGTAATCTAAAGACACAAGGTCCAGCTGGTAACACATCCAGCAAAAAGAAAAGGAATAAAAAAGTTTGTGCAGGTAAAAAAATTGAAATAAAATAACTTGTGATGCTAGCTATATCCCTGTGAATTCCATACTTTATCATTAAAGGCAAATACACGTTTGTGATTTAATCCCACTTCTAAACTACACTCAAACTTCCTTTCCCAGATATATCAAAAAAGTACAGAATGACATCCATCTAGACTTATCAAGATAATTCAATTTCTTTGGTATAAGACCTTTAGATTGGATTTTTCCCCAGCAGTGCATTTACCAAGTGCTGCATTATCCTTGTTTTTGAAAACTGGCACCAGTTTTGTTCAAAGTCTATATGTCTCGAGTACAAATATTTCTAATGGCCTTATTAGAAAAAAAAAATCTGGGACACTAAACTCTGGAAGGATTGTAGCTTATCTGGAGATAACAGTTGAAAATCTTTCACAAGTTCTGACTTATCTCACTGTGATCACATCAGATGAGGAACTAAAAGCACAACTGCAAGTTGTCAAAACTTTTTCATATGATATAAAAATGTCATTTGGTCTTGATAAATGTGCAAAAGCAACCTTTAAAGCAGGAAAACTGAATCACCAGGAAAACATCAGTTTAGGACAAAAATGTGATGCAAAAGAACTTGAGCAAGAAGGAGTGTATAAATATTTGAGAACTGATGAAGGATCAAGAATAAAACATGGACAAATGCGAATAAAACTTAACCTTGAAAACAGCATTGACATCTAGGAACAAAATTCAAGCTATAAACCAATTTCCTCTTTCTGTCCTTACTTACAGTTTTGGAGTGATTGACTGGCCCCAAAACATGTTGGATAGATTAGATAGGAAACCAAGAAGGATGCTTTATGCTCACCAAATCATTTATAAAAATCAGTACTTACCAAGATTATATGTTCCCCATTCTGAAAGAGGGATGGGCCTCCTTGAAATTGATTACATGTATAGATCTGCAATTGTGAGGCTTTACACATATCTGCTGACCTCACAAGACCCAAACATAGTAAAAGTTTTGAAACATGAGGAGAATAAATATAAAATGACTTTTCTGCTTAATCTAGCATAAGCATATCAGAGTCAAGCAGGAACGGAAGTCAAACCAGATGTAGACAAAAATCAGGCAGCAAAAGAATGTTCCAAAAACAAAATAAATAATATAAGCTGAAGGATCAGATGAGAAGGGAAGAAATGTGGAAAATGCATAGATATAGCTGCAAGTATAGAAAACTTCTGGAAGAACCTAATGCTGATAAAGAATGAATGCAGAATGGTTAAGGAGAAGCAAACTCAAACCAAGAGATGAAAGGTTAATATGAGTGGCACAAGATAGAGGGATACATACACATTGGTTTACAAAGTCCATTGAACATGTGGGAAAAACAAGCAAATGTAGGTTTTGCACAACACAACTGGAAACAGTTGCACACCTCGTTGCTGTTTGCATCATACTTATGGCTGGACTGTCTACTGAAAGGCATAATAATGTGGTGAAACTGTTACTGTGGGGATTGTGCAAACATTATGGTATTGAAGTGGTTGGAAACCACTGGAAACATGAGCCATAAAGCATCATAGAAAATTATGAAGTCTACATCACATGGGATCATCCATTACCAACAATTCAAATGATAAATGCTAGAAAACTGGATATAGTGGTCTAAGAAAAGAAGACAAAAGTAGCATTGATCATTAAAATCACCACACCCAGTGACTACAGTGTCCTGTGTACAGAGAGACACAAAGTTATAAAATATCAGGATTTGCAAGCAGAAAGGAGAGCAATGTGGAAGAAAGATACCAGATAGTTTCAATAGTAGTAGGAGCAACGGTTCTTATAAAAAAGAGTCTGCAATCATATTTAGATATGCTACTAATGCATATAACCGTACAGATTGCAGAAAGAGTCATTACTGGGCACAGTCTGGGTGCTGTGAAGAGCACTTTAGGCTGACATTAAAGAGTGTAACAATACTAATTTCATGATCTTTAATCGTACTTTGACTTAGGAATGGGGTCCATTCCTATCATGGTATTAGAAACTCAAAAGATGTGGAGAAATTAAAAAAGAGATTGACCACATATTGCTTAGGTTTGTATAGAAGGGGTGTGATGTGTCAAAACAGGTGCTATAACACTGTGTATACTGCATTTTCTTGCAACTTCTTGCACAACAGGAGTATGTGATAAATATCTTTAAACCATCCCAAAAATACTTCAGGTGGCTGTTTATCCTCAATTATCTAACATAATGGTTACTGAGCTGTCTCCAGACTTTTCCGAGGCACATAGGAATTTATACTCTACCAAAGTAACCAGATAAGTAGATCAGCAGCCCATATGCATTTGGATGAGTCTGACAGGCTCAATTTTCCTGAAAAAAATAAGTTCACAGAATAAAGCTTCACAAGTCCTAACCATAACCATAAACAGATGTTGCGCAAACTTCAGCCTTATTGTTTTTCAATGTAACAGATAACACTTGGGATGCAAGTCCAATCTTACTAATAACATACAGCCATTTGGGAGGTAGTCTCATAAGTGTTATCAGTATTTTCTATTGTAAATGTTAATCCAGTTGTCTCCTGCTATCCAAGATTTGCTTGGTTTCTTCCAGCTTAACCTTTTAAGTCCAGTTTGCCACTTTGTTTTGAGAGGCCAATAGGTCAATCCATAGATAGTTGACAGATTGGGGAACTCACAGAAATGTGAAATTCTTTCTGATAAGAATAATTTGCAAATGGGTTGTGCTGATTGTGTAGTCCCAGAGACAAAAGAATGAATGCCCCAAAGATTTCTTGAAAATCAAAATGCCATGAGCAGAAAGACTCACCTTATGGGTTTCAATGCTCCTGCAAGTATTTCTTCAATAGCCTTCTCCTCTAAAAACTACTTGCGACAATGGTTTGATTATTAAAGCACATAGAAATGGGAAAAGATGACACCCCTTTCTAGTGCCATGACCAATTGTCTTCAACAGGGGGAATACATCATAGGATGGCTTCATAAAATGCTCACCACATTTGCTAATTAGCCAGAGTAGGTTGGTCAATTAGCATGAAGGTAAGAAAATGAGATTCAGAGACTTAATAGCAGAATAAAATAGACCTCATCACAGCCTCATTATCATGTCTTGACAACACAATAGTACTGTCAGACCTAAGCATTCTAGTGTTCTTCCTAGCAGCTCATGCATTTCATTAGAAAAGGCACCCCAATACACACAAACACACACAGACACACAGACA
>NC_056732.1:867428385-867533385 GCF_019279795.1 Protopterus annectens | reverse complement strand
GTGATAAAGCCATGCTCCCTCCATTGTAAAACGTAACATTACCCAATCCATTTATTTTCATAACAGACTTAGCTCCATAGGTTCATAGGTTCATAGGCTGGTACTTGGCTATCGGCCCTAGGGCCTATACAAGCCTAGCTATAAAAAATCCCTGGATATTTCTTCCCACAATATTTATTTCTCTGGACTCCGGTCTAGCAGGGCGACTGACATGATCCTCAGGGTGAATTTCCTATCTCCCATCCAATCATCAAGGTTCCTTTTGAAGAAGGCCAAGGAGGCGCTCTGCTTGACCTGTATGGGCAGTCTATTCCAGAGTATGGGGAGTCTCCAGGTTATTACAAGCTTTTTTGATGAGCTGCTTTAATTTGAAAATGTAAGGATGTGGGGAGTTTCACTGCTATGTGCTGTATTCTGCAAGTTATTCACGCACTTTTCAGGAGATTTTGCTCTTTTCTGCACTGTGGTGCAAACATGGTGTTGGTATATATAATTTAGGGGGCTGTGGGGATGGAGACCCCAAATGGGGGGTGCACTGGGACTTACCCCATTCAGAAAAGAATTTGCTGCCTATTTTTAGGGGTTTTAATATGTATCTTTTAGAAAACGGTGAGGCAAAATAATGTGTTTCAAACATGTGTAGGTAAACCAGCATACTATGCTAATCACACTGTCTCTCCAATCATGCTAATGGTGACCGAAATCTTTCTGAACTGATCCTTGCCATGACTGTGCAGCATTGCTGGTATACCATCAGAAACAAGAGATTTTGGGACTCTGTGTCTGTAACATACTACAACGCCGACTATGACAGAACAGGTTACTCACAGAGAATTCTAATTGGAAACGACTGCCTGCAGAAAGTTTTTTTTCCTTTACCTGAAATGCCAAAGTAAAATGACTACTGATTCCATGCACTTTGGCGTAACAAATCAGTACATTATTGTGGTTAAAAATCTTATTCTGTTACTCTTATAAATTTTTGATTTTTCATTTTAGAAAACTGCATGCCACTGAGGTAGCAATGGTGTGTGCTCAGGCTGAATACACATTCACTGAAAGCTGTTAATGTGAAAATAAATCATGAAAAATCACTTTCAGCAATTTTGAAACAAAAACGACACTTTTTTTGCAGGGGGCACACTCTTCTGCACCCCCTATGGGTGAGGAGACCACTCCTACCACAACTCCAAGATCAAGTAACAGTGGGGAAAAGTGCAACTTTAATGATTGCCAATAGTGCTTTTGGCAACTTATATTCCATCAAACTGCTGTCAGTGAATGTGTGTTCTATAACATATCAGTATCCTGTGTGGTTCACATGGGGTAGTAGTAACTCTACATCAGATTACCAATGTCCATTGCCTACTGAGAAATGCTGTAATAATAAAATAGTCCTTTCAGAAACTAAATGTAAGAAAAGTCATTTAAGAGATACCAAATCTGTACTAAATTAAGAAAAATGCAAGCAATCTTTAAAAATAAAAGAGGATGCATTGTACTTGCCTTTTTAGCAAATATGTGACATTGAAAAGGACTGTATTAAACTGTAAGACAAAAATGCACATTTACATTTGTAGGAATTTCTCTCTACTTTTGTATTTGAAACTTTTCGTTGTACAAATATGTGCAATGTTTTAAGCCTAATGCCTTATTAAGATGCTGCTATAGGTTGGTGGATGTTACATTATTTAAGACTTCTTTCTCAGGCTAACTGTAGAAACATGAAAAGCATTTTCCAAAGCCACAGCAAATCTTGCTTGCGAACTCATGTAAATGTCTGTATGTCTATCTATCTATAGAGAGATAAAGGCTGAGAGAGAAAGACTGGAATTTTATGACCTGATTGACTTTCCTGTTGGGACATGCACAAAGTGGCAAAGTTAATTGTAAGAACTTTGCAGGTGCTATTCTAATATTTAAATCTGCTGAAATTAGGACGTTGTATATCTTTAGCTAAAACTGTGAAATTTTACTTGGTGATCTAAATTATCCAGCTATAAACTGCGAAACTTACATGGCCACTAAAGTACACACACACAGATTCCTGGACTTTGTTAATACAAATGCCCAGGAATAATTGGTCTGGGTTCCTATTACGGACAGCAACATCTTGAATTTTGTCTTTAATATAATAGGGGTCATCTTGTACTATATCGTCCTCACTTGTTAGATTTGACCATAAAGCTGTCTCCTTCAAAATAAAATTGTAACCAGACATCCCACCCACCCAAGGTACCTTTAGAAATACTCTAAAGACAAACTACCTACTTCTAAGTGATACATTGGCAAGCGTTAAATTCCCACCAAACCATGTTAATTCCACTAAATTGACAGAAACATACTCTATCACATTATTCCAGCAGGTGAAATCCCCAAAAATAAACCCTCATGGTGGAACAATGATATCGGCAAGCTTTACAATAAAAGGAAAAGAAGACTGAGTAAAAGTAAGAAGGATATTTTACAGAACGAGGGAGGCCTCATCACTGAAATAGACAAATAACTCCAGAGCTTAATAAAATCTGCCAAAGTCAACTCTGAGGCTAGAATGCCTACTCCTAAGGACTTTTTAGTTATGTTCGTAATCTCAGAAGCACAGCATAGCATTGTACTGTGCTGCTTGTGAACAATATTACCTACACTGAGGCAAAAAATATAGCAAACCTGCTGGCCAGTAAGGACACAGGGAGCTTCCAAACACCAGAAACATCACAGTTTGGATTCATTGAAGACAGGTCATGCTTACTCAGCCCAGTGGACTTTTTTGAAAAGGTCACCAAAGCAATGAATGACGTTAAATTGTATAACTGCTGCTCAGTGTGTCTTAAACCTGAATGTAATGCTATGTATATATAACTTTGAAAATAATGTTATGTTTTATAAAGCGCTTTATAATAAGTTAGTACTATATGTGCTAATTGCGGGTATTGCTTATGACTGTAATTTGCTTGAAACTAGCATTTACTAAATGTTCATTGTGTATTATTATCTTCAAACCTATTCCCACAGATTATGTAAAAAGACTATTAGGAAAACTCAGACCAACTAGCCTAGCTGCCGACAACATTCCAGCTGAACACCTTCAAATAGCTGCTAATGAGATAGCCTATCCAATATCAATTCTCCTGAAAAGATCAATAACAAAAAGCAAAATTCCAACAATCTGGAAAATAGCATATATCACCCCACTACACAAAGGTAGTACAGGTAGACCCATACAGACCTTACCAACTATCGCCCTGTTGCCATATTATCCCCACCTGCCAAAATATTAGAAAAATGTATTCACCAGCAACATATGCAATACCTACTAAAAAAACAACTTCTCACTCCTAGCCAACACGAATTTAGACCAACCCACAGTGCAACAACTGCCATCCTCTCCTTCACCAACCTAATCAACTGAACTGCAATCTAGGCAAACTAACATCAGCCATATTTTTAAACCTATCAAAAGCCTTTGACATGGTCAAGCATCCCAAACTTCTTGAGTCCCTCTCTGACCTTGGACTAGTCACTGACTCACTAGCCTGGTTTCAAAATTATCTAATAGGTAGACAGCAAGCAGTCAGGTGGGATAACAAACTATGCACACTGCTCTCTATTACAACTGGAGTCCCACAAGGATCAATTTTAGGCCCTCTATTATTTTCTGTATTCATTAACAATCTCAACAAGATCACCCAAGATGCAACTGTCATACAATATGCTGACGACTCAACACTAGTCTGCTCAGTCACCAACCCTCTCACACTCCTTTCCACTACCCAAGTCTTCAAAACCACTGAAGCTTAGTTTCTCATTAAAAACCTGTTACTGAACCCCAAAACAACCAAATTACTAATTTTCAAACCAAATAAATCCAACTTAGACGCTTATTCTTTCAGTATTATGTCTAGTGATGGTACCCTTATCTCCTCAGACTCCCACACAAAACTACTGGGTGTCACAACTGACAACAAACTGAAGTTTGACCTGTACATAAATCAAACCATCAAAAACATACACAAAAAACTTGGCAGTCTGTACAAAAATAAAACATACCTAAATCAACAGACTAAAATTACCATGGCTCAAACTCTGCTCCTATCCACACTTCTATATGTTGCCTCCATGTTCACCAACCTATCCAAAACAGAAATTACAAAACTAGATACATGTTACAATCAAATTGCCAGATTTGCCACAAATGCTCCCTACCGTTCCTATCATTGCCACTCACTAAACCAACTAAAGTGGCTTGAACATCAAAATCTCATTACCTTCCAATTAGTTTTCACTTAAAAACTCCTACTATATCCTGACAAAATACCAACACTATCTAATTTACTTAAAATACATGAAAACCCAAGACAACTACGCTCTAGTGACAAAACCATAATCAAGATCACCAGAACCAACAACTTAGCAGGAGACTCCCTATTTCCTAACTACATAGGTGTTAGAAAAATATGTATTAATGTATGTATTAGTAATATGCTTAGTGCATTTAAGGCTTGAAAAGGGTTAACACATTTATTCTATTTCACACTGCATAAAATCTGTGCAAATTGCAGAAGCTTTCTAACCTTGTATTGTCACAAAATATGTGCAGCTATATGCTTTGGAAATTTACAGGAAAGCAGATAATCTCTGCTTGTGTTAAGAAAATAATGAATAGATGAATTAATGTTATGAAACTTAGACAAGGAGTTCCACTTGTGCTGTGAGAAAATACACAGCTGCAGGAGTTATAGATAATTAGAACAAAGACGGCTTGAAAATATGAACTGCAATCAGTTATTGCTTGTGTCTAAACTAGAAAAGTACCTTGAAATGTAACACGTATTAGAACTATACAATAGAAGCTTGTAAACGGGCTAGGGCCCACCAAGGCCAGGTTGTTTTTCTCAAAATGTTTTTCATAAATCCAGTCATGTCAGCAGAAAATCTGAGTAACATCTGCTGTAGAACAATACTGAAAGCTGTGTTTGATTACGTCAACCATAGTAGGCAATGTCTTGTAAAACAGTGTAAGAATAGCATGCTTCCTATTAGTAGTTAGGCAAAATCCTGTATTTGCATGTTTTTTGTCTCCTTGCAGCAAGTTATTAAATCTGCCTTATCTGAACCTTACGTGTATTGGTCTTTGAAGTTTTTTCCTTTGACAGATTGGTCCTTCGAGCCGGAACCCTCACTTTGCCTCGGATCAGACAGGCCAGGTGGCTTGAAACAGTACTAGGAAAAAAACACATCGGTTCTTCTTATTTTGAAAAGCCCTCCAACTGAATTGTCGTACAAAAGAGGCCAGCCACTTTCTGATCTGTGACTGAAGGACGGGTTTCCACGAATCAGGTGATCAATCATGAAGGCTCAGGTAAGGTTAATCTACCTTTTTTCTGTTTTAGATCAGGGACTAGATTTGTATTGTTTTTTGTCAGGACTGTATTTTTACAAGTCAGGGACAGAAAAGATTACTGTCTTGTCATAGATCAGGGAAAACAGGGTAGGTAGGTAGTCATTCTGAAGAGACTATAACAAAACCCGTGGTACCACGTTAAAAATAAGGAGTTACGTAACGATTGAAAGGGTAGAATAAAATGGGTAATAATTGCACAAAAAGACCCCAAACTCCGCCGTTAACCGAAGACGCAAAATACATGCAGTCACAGAGTGCTGATAATATTAAATACTACTCAAAGTGGGTTAATGAGTATGAATTCGATGGTAAATTAGAAAAATCCTCACTTATCAAATTTGTCAAACAGCTCAAAACCGATTCTAAAGGTCAGGTAAAAAAGCAGCGCCAATTAGGAATTCTTCAGGCACACAGGTGGCTTGAGGAGGTAAACCGTAGGGAACAAAAGAATAATAAATCAAAAGCAATGTTTTTAGATAAGGAGGACAATAACTTAGTAATACCATCGGCCCCTCCGCCTCCTTTGCCAGAATATGAAGCACGTGAACAGGTTAGTCCACCCCCATGATATCCTGCTGCCACTGAAAATAGAGACATCACGAAAGCAATACCATTTATTAGAGATCCCATCGAGACTAGGTCTCGAACACGGGCAGGTAACTCAAAAGGGGACATTGAATTATATCAAATGGGTAGGAAATCACGATCTATGAGTGAAGAGGAAATATGCCCACTTATAGAAGTACCTAATCCTCAGGCAGGGCAAGACGGTCAGGACCCAACTATTTTTGTATATAGACCCTGGACTCCGGAAGATATCTGGAAAGTCACTGAGGGAATTCCCCATCCAAAAGTTAATTTCAGAAAGTTCTTAGAAGATTTACAAGAAATGAGGCTAAGTTATAAATTAAACAGAGAAGAGGTAGAAAAAATAGTCAGACAAATTGTGGGACCAGATTGGCACATGATTAGTGGCAACTTGAATCCCCGTGACGTTGCGCTCAGACCCCTCCCACATAGCAGCGCAGAGTTAGATAACAGAGTGAAAGGTCTTACAGACCGAATCTCTGAAAAATGGAAGCCTAGGGCAGACTTGACTTGCATTAATCAATGCATCCAACAAGAAGGTGAAACTATTGACAGATATTATGCCAGACTGTTAGAATGTTTTAATAACCATTGTGGAATGCAGGTTCCTGAAGATCAGACACAAGATTCCCCATATGAGCAGCAGTTAAAGAATGCATTTTTGAAAGGCAGCATTGTACCCATAAGCAGTTTTATTACAAAACACATGGTAGATCATCGTACAGGCAGGTTACAGTCATTACTTGAATATGCTAGGCATGCCAAAAGGCATTTTAATAGCAAAAAGAAAAAGAAAGCCCACGTATTTTCTGTAGAAGATGGAGCAGAAGTTTATGTAGTACAATCTGGGAAAAAGGGCAAGAGAAATGCCCAGGGAAACAAACAATCTGATCAGCGATCAGAGGACTTTGAAGGGCGAAAGAAAAGGGGTGAATGTTTTAAATGCGGTAAAAATGGACACTTGGCAAGGGATTGCAAGAAAAACAAGAAGGCAACCACAGGAGACACGGAGGGTGAGGACTGACTATATGATAGTCAAGAATCACTAGAAGGGGATAGCGGAGAAAGGACAAATGAGAATGTGATAGAAGGAGTAGAGGATGTGACAGAAGAAATAGAGGAAGTGCAGGAAGTTACAGACAGTGAAGAAAATGAAATATTGGATTTAGCTTTATTGAGCTTAGAGCTCTATTTAGCAGACACAAAACCAGAAGTTACACTCTTGGTGGAAGGGAGAGAAGTCAAATTTTTATGTGACTCAGGGGCATCATGGACCCTGATACATCCCTCCAAACTGCCAGAGAATTCAGAGTCACCTGATTACATACTAGTGAAAGCAGCTAATGGACAGCTGTATCGGGAGCCCCTCTCCCATAATATTGCAATAACTGATCCTGTTTCAGGATTGACCCAGAAAAGCAAAATTGTTGTTTCTGCAAAATGCCCAGTAAACCTCTTGGGCAGAGACCTTATGCGCTATTTGGTATAGCAGTAGTTCCAACTATGCAGGGTATGGAAGCACAGTGACAAATTGATACCTTTGCAGTGCAATCGGAGGGTGAAACGTTCTATTGGTACAGCCAGGACTTGGTTACGACAGGGGCAGTGACCGAGGAGTTGATGAACGTAGCCATCAGCAAGTTCCCCTCCCTTGACACTGATAAACAACATTTGTTGCACTGTACTCTGTATTATTATAACACACCAGGACCTGATAAGGGATATGAGCAAGAATTGTTTAGAAATCGTGCAAACAGATTGGTATTATGAAATCTGTACTGGGACATAGAAGGGAACAGTGTAGTCAGCTGTTCATTGCCCCAGGAGTTCTTTGCACTCTATAAATCTAATCGATTACCACATGTTAGCTTAACTAAGGACAAGAATGCAAAATGGGTAGACATGGGAGAAAAAGTCACGAGATGGGAAAAGCAGACAGAGTTAGAACTGTCAGAACAGGGAATACAAATGCAGAAGTTGAATTGGATAACTCAGACCCACCCAGCCATGCACTTGCAGTCTAGCAAGGACAGCTGATTAGCACTCCTATTGAAGGAGGAAGAGAATGCCTTACAGAATATACCAGAAACTCTCTGGTCAACAGGAAAGTCAGATGTAGGACTTATTCATACAGCAGGACCAGTTACTATCACGCCACAGTCAGCATTTAGACCACAGAAAAGACAGTATCCCTTAAGAAAAGATGCAGAAGTAGGAATCAAACCTATTATAGCAGCTTTACTTAAGGAAGGTGTGCTGGTGAGATCTCCTGATTCACCATGTAACACACCCTTATTTCCTGTTAAGAAAGCAAATGGAGAATGGCGTATGGTCCAAGATTTCCAAGCTGTAAATGACGCAGTAATACCAAGGGCACCTACGGTGCCAGACCCACACACCCTGTTAAATGACTTAAAACCTCAACAGAAATATTTTTCTGTGGTAGATATCAGCAATGCGTTTTTTTCGATACCGATACACCTTGACAGCCAATATTGGTTTGCATTCAAATTTCAGGGGAAAAGGTATACATATACGCGACTACCACAGGGATATTGTGAAAGTCCAATGATATTCTCACAAGAAATGGCAAGCAATTTGGTGGGATTTACCCCACCGAGGCAGTCGGATTTTACTTTATGTTGATGATATCCTGCTGGTGGCCCCCACCCAGCAAGATTGCAAAGATGATACCATAGCGCTATTACAATTTCTAGCCGCTGAAGGACACAACATAAACAAGAATAAACTGCAGCTTTGGAAAAAAACAAGTTAAATACCTAGGATATGTAATATCCAAAGAGGGTAGGACATCAGATGAGGACAGAAAAATAGCGATTTTGCAAGCACCAAAACCCACCACTAAGAAGGAAATGATGTCCTTCCTGGGTACGACTAACTTTTGTCGGAGCTGGATCCCAAACTATGCCTTGGAATCTGCACCGCTGACTAACCTGATATATAAGAAGCCTATGGCAGCACAGGATTTGTTACAATGGACACCAGAAGCAGAATCTGCTTTCTGCAAACTGAAACAGTTAATAGCGTCCTCATTAGTTTTAGGATTACCAAACTATCATAAACGTTTTTTCCAAACTGTAGATTGTAAGCAAGGTTATATGACATCAGTGTTAACACAGCAGCATGGGGACAAGCAATGCCCTATTGCTTATTATTCATCACAACTAGACCCAGTGGCACGGTCTTTACCCCACTGTGTACAAGCAGTAGTTGCAGCTGCAATGGAAGTACAGGCTTTGGCCTCAGTAGTTTTATTCCACCCTCTCACTTTGAGAGTGCCTCATGAAGTCGCGATTATTTTACTACAAGAGAAGGTAGCATATCTTTCCCCTGCTAGGCATCTTTCCTGTATGACTATATTGTTGAGCCAACCTCATATGACAATTGAATGATGCACGACTTTGAACCCTTCTACCTTGCTCCCAACCCCTGCAGATGGCACACCACACAGATGCCTGCAGGTGATTGAGCAAAAGACACTGCCTAGGAAAGATCTCACGGATGTTCCCTTGAATGATGCCGAGGTGACATACTACGTGGATGGCTCGTGCAAAAGGGGTCCTGCAGGACAGAACCTAGTAGGATATGCAGTAGTTTCTGATACTGAGATTATAGAAGCAAAACCTTTACCACACAACCTATCTGCACAGGCAGCAGAATTGATTGCCTTGACACGGGCATGTATCTTAGCAAAGGGTAACTGTGTGAACATTTTTACTGAAAGCCAGTACGCTTTTTCTACTGTACATGTTTTAGCGCAACAGTGGAAAAATTGAGGAATGATAACATTTACTGGCAAACCAATCAATCATGCACAGTTTATTTTAGATCTTTTAGAATCTATTCAGTTACCTCAGAAAGTAGCTATTTGTAAATGCACAGCTCATACCAAGCAACAGGATAGGATTTCAAAAGGTAATGCAAGAGCTGATACAGCTGCAAAACAGCTTCAGAAATGTTTCTTTTGAATGAGGAATTACAACCCTCTGAGATTTTAGACTTAGAAATGTTAAAGACAATGCAGACACTTACTACGCAGGCTGAAAAACAGAGATGGGTAAGACGAGGAGCAATTCTCGAAAAGGGGCTGTACATCTCTAAGGAAGGGAAAACGATATTACCATCTAATTTGTTTAGATATGCAGCTTTGTTGAGCCATGGGCAGTGCCATGTCTCAACAGGGGGGATGGTACAACTGGTGAACAGAGTGTTCACAACATATGGATTTACAAACTATTCTAAAAAGAATTGTTTAATGTGCTACGTTTGTAACAAACATCATGCACAAGGGGCATTAAAGCCCAAGCAAGGGAGTTTCCCTACACCACCATATCCGTTTCATACTATCTGTATGGATTTCATAGAATTGAACAAATGTGAAAATAAGAAGTATTGTCTTGTCATTATAGGTATGTTTTCCAGATGGGTGGAAGCCTTTCCGACTAAAAATCCAGATGCGGCTACCGTAGCGAAAATCCTTGTTAAAGAAATCATCCCTAGATTCAGCATTCCGGAAAGGATCTATAGTGACAACTGTACACACTTTGTAAATCAAACCATACAACAGCTAAGTAAACATTTTGGTATTTCTTTGAATAATCATTGTGCATACCACCCATAATCTGCAGGGTTAGCTGAGAGGCATAATGGGATTTTAAAGAGTAAGCTAAGAAAGTTATTAGCAGAAACTAAGAGAAATTGGGTGTACTGTCTGCCCCTGGCACTGTTGAGCATGAGAACTGTT
Organism: Protopterus annectens; assembly: GCF_019279795.1. Lineage (NCBI taxonomy): Eukaryota > Metazoa > Chordata > Ceratodontiformes > Protopteridae > Protopterus > Protopterus annectens. The sequence continues at coordinate 867,522,631 of NC_056732.1, read as the reverse complement.
CTGAATGCAAAAGGATTGACTCCTTTTGAGAAACTATTTGGAAGGGCTTATTATATACCTCAGTGGAAACTTCTCATGCCTGCAGACCAGGAAGCTGACTGTACACTAGCAGAGTATATGAGGAATTTGTTGAATTCCAAACGTCTGTTGCAGTCAAATTCTGTCTCAGATAAAGAACAAGAACAGACCATCAGAAGTGGCAGTGGAACCGGGTACCTGAGTTTGGATAAAAGCCATTAAGAAGAAAAACTGGGCATCACCAAAGTGGGAAGGTCCATACCAGGTGGTTCGTTCAACACCTACTGCAGTCAAAATCACAGAGCGTGCTTCGTGGATCCACCAGACACACTGCAAACTAGTTAAAAACTTTGAACTGGACAAAAATCTTGTCATATGTCAAGAGCAAAATGATAGAATCCAGAAAAAACAGGAATGCAGAACAACCATTTCCTCAGAAGTAGTGCATAATCATCCTGTTAGCTATACTAGTGACAATAATCTTTTTGTTGTGGCCATTCCTTTTTCCAGCCACACAAATTGAACTGAATAACGTGAAGCATTACTCATAGACTGGCACCCAAACTTCAACACTTACCAGGCAATTAAATATGTGTATGCTGAGACTTTCAATGTTTCGAATTGCTGGATTTGTACAGCTTTGCCGACAGCATACGGGGGGTTATTAATGACTACAGTCCCCCTAGGGGTCAGTGAGACCTGGGAAAACTTGGTTTATGATACCTCAACTGTTACATCACTAGATAAAATAACATTGCACTTGTCTATTCCACAAAAGGGAACTGTGTGTTTTTATAAAAATGATACTGTTCAGGTGGGTTGGAGCAATTGCAATGTGATTGTTCCTTATAAATGTTACACTGAAGCTAACAATGCAGGTTCTTATTGTAATACAAACTATGATTAATTTCTTGAATTGATGCACAAAACAATTGATGAAGTAAAACATGATTCAGTTCTCTATAAACAACTGTCTATAATTGATAGAAAAATGTTTCATGCAGGACAAGTGTATATTCATAGTAAAGTTACTACTAAAGTAGAGGATTGTTATTTTGTATGTGGCAGAAAGGCATACAAGTGGTTACCTGAGAATTGATCCGGTAGTTGTTTTTTGGGCTACCTGGTTCCGGCCATACGACACACTGCAGTTTTACCTCGAGGAAAAATTTGAAATGTCCAAGAGGTCAACAAGAAACCCGTATAGAAACCTATAGATCCAGTAGAGCAAATCGATGCACGCTGGAAAAACCATCATGCTGTGGGCGATGGACTGACACACATGGACTTGAGTGATACTGTTATATCATGGGCAGGCATATTACCAGCATATGGAGTGACAAAATCGATCTGGGAGCTGAGAAAACTGTCTAAACTTCTCGAAGTAATGAGTAATGCAACTTTTTCCACCCTTGAATTGGTGATTGATGAACTGAATGCCAAGAGAACTGTAGTGCTTCACAACCGCATGGCTCTCGACTTCACCCTAGCGGCAAGAGGTGGTACTTGTGCTTTAATCCAGGAGGAGTGCTGTTCGTATATTCCTGACCATAAACACGAGATATACAATCACCTTGAGGTGATTCAGCAAGTGTATGACATGACCAAACCAGGACCAAACCCACTGATGGACTTTTTCCAGAAATGGTTTGGGGGGTGGGGTACTATCCTAATGAACATTCTGATTGCTATCTGTGTAGGAATTATCCTACTTGGGAGTATGTGTTTGCTGTGATATCCACTACATAAAAAGACTGATTAAAGACTTTATAGGTATGTAAGTTTCTGAAACCTTATATCAAAGTACTGAGCTTTAAGAACTGTTAAAAGATTGAAAATGCTTTCATAAGTTTAAATTGAATGACTCTCTTAACTGCAAATCCTAAGAGGGAAGAGGTTAGGAGAAGAAAAAACTGTTTATGCTTATTTTGAAAGTAGAATAAAAGTATTAATGGGGGGAAATGTTAGAAAAATATGTATTAGTGTATGTATTAGTAATATGCTTAGTGCATTTAAGGCTTGAAAAAGGTTAACACATTTATTCTATTTCACACTGCTTAAAATCTGTGCAAATTGCAGAAGCTTTCTAACCTTGTATTGTCACAAAATATGCGCAGCTATATGCTTTGGAAATTTACAGGAAAGCAGATAATCTCTGCTTGTGTTAAGAAAATAATGAATAGATGAATTAATGTTATGAAACTTAGCCAAGGAGTTCCGCTTGTGCTGTGAGAAAATACACAGCTGCAGGAGTTATAGATAACTAGAACAAAGACGGCTTGAAAATATGAACTGCAATCAGTGCTTGCTTGTGTCTAAACTAGAAAAGTACCTTGAAATGTAACACATGTATTAGAACTATACAATAGAAGCTTCTAAATGGGCTAGGGCCCACCAAGGCCAGGTTGTTTTTCTCAAAATGTTTTTCATAAATCCAGTCATGTCAGCAGAAAATCTGAGTAACATCTGCTGTAGAACAATACTGAAAGTTGTGTTTGATTACGTCAACCATAGTAGGCAATGTCTTGTAAAACAGTATAAGAATAGCATGCTTCCTGTTAGTAGTTAGGCAAAATCCTGTATTTGCATGTTTTTTGTCTCCTTGCAGCAAGTTATTAAATGTGCCTTATCTGAACCTTACGTGTATTGGTCTTTGACCTTGGACTAGTCACTGACTCACTAGCCTGGTTTCAAAATTACCTAATAGGTAGACAGCAAGCAGTCAGGTGGGATAACAAACTGTCCACACTGCTCTCTATTACAACTGGAGTCCCACAAGGATCAATTTTAGGCCCTCTATTATTTTCTGTATTCATTAACGATCTCAACAGGATCACCCAAGATGCAACTGTCATACAATATGCTGACGACTCAACACTAGTCTGCTCAGTCACCAACCCTCTCACACTCCTTTCCACTACCCAAGTCTTCAAAACCACTGAAGCTTGGTTTCTCAGTAAAAACCTGTTACTGAACCCCAAAACAACCAAATTACTAATTTTCAAAGTAAATAAATCCAACTTAGACACTTATTCTTTCAGTATTATGTCTAGTGACGGTACCTTTATCTCCTCAGACTCCCACACAAAACTACTGGCTGTCACAATGGACAACAAACTGAAGTTTGACCTGCACATAAATCAAACCATCAAAAACATACACAAAAAACTAGGCAGTCTATACAAAAATAAAACATACCTAAATCAACAGACTAAAATTACCATGGCTCAAACTCTGCTCCTATCCACACTTCTATATGTTGCCTCCATCTTCACCAACCTCTCCAAAACAGAAATTGCAAAACTAGACACGTGTTACAATCAAATTGCCAGATTTGCCACAAATGCTCCCTACCGTTCCTATCATTGCCACTTACTAAACCAACTAAAGTGGCTTGAACTTCAAAATCTCATTACCTTCCAACTAGTTTTCACTTAAAAACTCCTACTATATCCTGACAAAATACCAACACTATCTAATTTACTTAAAATACATGAAAACCCAAGACAACTATGCTCTAGTGACAAAACCTTAATCAAGATCACCAGAACCAACAACTTAGCAGGAGACGACCTGTTTCCTAACTACATAGGTAAAATCTGGAACTCACTGCCCCCTGATATTACCTAAGCAAACTCTATCATTAAGTTTAAACAACTACTAAAGGAACAGCTATTTATCAATAGACAATGCCCATGCCTTCCCCCAGGTTGACCCTCTATACCTGCTTCTCCCTCAGGACTTTCTCTATCAACCTCCACATACTAATTTACTGCATGTACTAGTATTCCTAATACGCAAACCTCATCTACTAGCAGTCCTACTATACTCTAGAAAACTCTCTACTACTCACTGTACTCCCCATTTCTTTCTTACACCATCATACTGAAACACAATATTGTAAATTCACACATATTTATGGGTGAATTATACATACTCTCATTAATTCAAGTAGAAATTGCTGGGCATACAACTAACATGTCCTACTACTACAATTTGCAGCTAAAATATTTTTTTCTCTATGTACTTCTAAAATGTTATGCTTTGTACTTGCTCTTTGTATTTGTGAGACAACTCTGTATGTGTTTACTTGCCTTTGTATATTTACAAACTGTGGAGCTTTTCTCCCCAGGCCTCCGCTTAAAAAGGACATTTATCCAGTCGGATTCTCCCGGTCAACAAATGTAAAATAAAATAAAATTAAAATAAAATATCTTGGTGCTTTTCTCCCTGGGCCTCCGCTGAAAATGGACATATATCCAGTTGGACTATCATGGTCAAGAAATGTAAAATAAAATAAATAATTTTTATTAGACAAATGCAACAACTGGAACTCTGACAGAGATACCTTACTAATAAGGTGTAAACAATATGACTTACATGGTCCAATTTAAAGCCTTGCCATCCTCCAACCCAATACTGATGAATTTATTGTACATCAGAAAGTAACATAGCATCAGAAATACTCAGTCTAGAGATCTAAATCTCTTCTGCAACATCAACAGAATGGTTTGGAAGGACAAGTATATCATGCAGAGGATGCTGCTGCTGTGGGACAGACTCCCCATCAACATAAAGCAAGGTTCATCCCTGTACATTTTCAGGTGTAACGTAGATCTATGGATGGTAAAGAGAGCATTTACCCCACTACTGCACCCTGTACTACTAATGGCCTGATACAATTCCTAAATGCTTTATCTCATGCATGGGTCCCTTCAAACTATCTATGCTATGATCCCAGTTATTCTCATTAGAGGTAACATGTAATTATCGACCATGGGATGATTAAGGCCAGTCTACAATGAAATGGGAAAATTTATTTCCAGCACTAAAAGGGAAACTGGTTGGGCTTAAAATGGCCTGCAAGAGCAGCTAGCCTAGTACGTATCTATGTGCCTATGAACATAGTTAAGCTTTTTCATACTATGCTCTGCAATTTGTTAAATGGCAGAGCATTTTGCTGACTAAAGCCATTTGATTTATTACACTGGCCCTTCTTTTGGATACACTAGAAACACATGGAATCAAAGGATCCTTTCTAGCTAAATGTAAGGCTATGTTCAAAGACCAGTTAACCCAAATTGTAATAAATAGAATTTCAACACTATCCTTCAAATAGAAAAGATATGCTAGGCAAAGATGCACAGCGTCCCCTTTGTTATTCTAGCTATTGAGACTCTTTCAACATACATTAGATGACATAATTGGAACTGAGGTATCCCAATGTCAGCATTCAAGACTCATAGTTCATAGATGAATATTAAGGTAACTGCCCTGAAAGGCAAATTTAAGCCTAGTCAATAACCTGAGTTTGGAATCAAACCTTGTACCTTGTGTTTATGGAGTAACGACCTTAACCATTATGCCAACTATTCCATCTTATTAAAAGAACCTCACTCAAGTTCATAGGTAAGGACTAGGCTAGCTGCCACTGCTGGACATTTTAAGCCTAGCCAATTTCTCTTTCAAAGGTAAAAGTCAAACCCTGTACCTTGTATCTGTAAGATAAACACCCTAACCATTATACCAACCCCCAACACATTCTAAATGGTTTGCAGATAATGGAGCTGTGATGCTGGCTAAATTTCTTAATATTATACAATGCCTACTCTAAAAACGTGCACGCTGATTGGCCAGCCCAACCAGCGTGCCCGTTAAATCCTCAATATACTAACGGAAAAGGTCCGTCCGGACTTTTCCGTTAGTATAAAATGTCTCGCTATGTTAAAGAGTTTAACATAGCGACACAGATTTAAAAAGCAACGGAGATCTCCGTTGCTTTTTACTGTCTCGCTATGTTAAACTCCTTTAACATAGCGACATAGTAAAAAGCAACGGAGATCTCCGTTGCTTATTTTAAAGCTGTCTCGCTATGTTAAACCCATTTAACATAGCGAGAAAAGCAACGGAGAACTTGTGTTCTCCGTTGCTTGCCACACTCTGATGTACCGCGAGGCATGCAGTACATCAGAACTGCTGAACAGCAGACAGCCGCGAAGGGCAGCAAAGAGGCATTATACAATGCCATTATTTAAGAAAAGTAATTATTTCTTTCTTAAATAATGGTATTAATAATAATAACCACTTCTGGTGTGGTAATGCTGGATTTACCCACGGTTGTCTTTGTTTGGGCCGCCTCGGGACCAAACCATGCCAACCGTGGGTAAATTCAGCATTACCCACACCCAGGCGTGGGTTATTGCTATAATATCCAACAGGTTTTAGAAACATTTGAATTGACATGGAGAGATAAATACCACCTTGTGTCTCCACTGAAAAGAGGACACTAGCCTAGAGGATCTAAACTTGTCAACAAAGGATAAATAAAAAATATATATTAAAATCCTCTAGGTTAAAAATGAATGAGGACACATTTTCATTATTTCTCTTTAAATTATATTATGATTACTCTTCAATGGAAATTAATAATAAATGCAACCTTCTATGTCAGGAGATGTGATTTTCTGTATAGGCAAACATGAATTTTTGACTCTTGTGTGTAGGTGATCCCGCTTTTACCTTAATTAGTATGAAGAAATGACCATTTAGATTAGTTATTTTAATATTTGCTGCTGCAATTATTTTAATCAGTGCATATATGGTCCTTCTGAAGTCATAAGCAACTTCATGTTTATGAGCATAAAATCAAGAAGTGATATAAAAATACCAAAAATGCTAAAGAGTCCCAGAATTGTTGACATATTTTTCTGTCTTCTTTGACAGAGACTTACAAATGTTGCATGCAGTTTGTAAATAATATCTTTAGAGTGTATTAAATTGCTTGCTTTTTTCCATGAGGTATTATTAATAAAATGGTTTTATATTGTCATCTTTTTCTGCTTGATTCTTTTATAATGTGTGATGTAAGATGAAACAATGCAGCATACTCTTAGAGTTGTATAAATGATATAAAAACTACTTCTTTGCTAATAAAGTTGTATTTTTTTTTTTAAAAAAATGTTTCTCAAAATGAATTCTTTGTATCATTTTAAATATTATTGCTTAGTTATAGCATTCAAAATACAGTAATGCTGGCATTCAAGATGTATCTATTCTCTTGCTTTAAAACTGAAACCATATGCACTATCTGCTGTATACTTATTTGTATAGATATCCTGTCAGGAAAAGGTTAAACAAAACATATAGCATTGCATTGATATGATCTTATGCCAGTAGCATCATATCTAGATCAAGTGGCTCTTAGGAATTACCAAACTGCAATATTTCAAAAGTATTCGGTTCAAAATAATAATGTATATGTCAGGTTTACAATATATGCCAATTAAGAAATATCCAAAACATGAACACATTCGATTGTCTGTAGTGCAATACATTAAAAGACTATACATGTGAGCACATATATTAAGTACAAGCAATGAATGTTCAGTGCTTTAAATGTTATGATAAAGTATGTACCAGACACTTTTGAACTCAGAGATTTAATGTTTTAGGAGATTATCCTATTACTTCCACATATGCTTTTTATTTTGTGCCACACCATTTTGGTGATGCAGCCTTTTATTTACTGATGTTACAAGTGTCAATGACATACTAGTATTTGGGTCACAAGCTATTAAACTATTAAATGGCTCAATGCATCTGTGTTATTAAGCATTAAGCAGAGAAAACATCTGGTAGTTATGTTTCTGCAGCAACTGGTGTTTCAACAAAACAGCATTATGTTCATTTTGTTGCTTTACTATGTCCCAGAGATTTAATATATTATCTAATTAACGTATCTTCGTATATATCAGACAGTTCACACCAGACATTCCTCGTTATGTTTTATGATATAAAAGACTGAGTACCATAGATGTGTCTTAATGCATTACATTTTTCATTAAATAACAACAATATAGAATACTTTAAGCAAAGACAGTCACGTGAAGGTAAAGGAATATAAAATTAACTACTGCAGATTAATCACTGGTTATGCAGTAGCAAGTATAATCTGTTATTTGTTTCTACACATTTGAGTTGCTGTCTGAGGAAATGAAACTTCTGCATGTATTGTTCATATTAATTTTCTGGCAAGAACACAGAACAGCAGGAGAAAGGAAAATTTTCTGAGTGTCTTCATTCATCAGATCTTAATGAACAGCAGAGAAGAGTAACACTGACATCAACATACCTACATTAGCAGATGTCTGCAACTAATAAAATAATAAGAATGCTGTACAATTACAGTGCATATCATAAATATCAGCAAAGCTGAGATTTGAGATGTCATGTTATTTTAAGTAAACATTAAAGGAATTCATTGAAACCAACAATAGTGCACTTATTTTTTCTGTATCCAAAGTAAAAGAAGCATATCCATAAAAACAAATATCTTTAATAATCACAACTCCATAATTCAGCTTCACAGACAATATACTAACTTTGGAGTACTTTTGAAGGAGAAGGAGCTTTTTCTAGATTTGCTTTTTAAAATCTGAGTACATATTGCATTTTGTAATAAATACAACAGATAATTATTTTCCATTATTAAAAGACAGACGCCAAACATAGAAATGAAACATTGCACATACCTATAGGTGCCATTTCGGGTACTGCTGCAGTATATGGCCCATTGAGAAACTGTGGTTCATTATCATTCACATCCTGAACTTTAACTATTAAGTTGTATTCTGGTTCTACAACCTGATGAGTATATTTATTCACAACTTGAGCTTTTAAGATATACAAGGATTTTTCCTCTCGGTCAAGCTTTTTTATTGCATGAAGTTTCCCTGTGCTTGGTTCAATAGTAAACATAGTCCCAGCTCCTTCCCCAGATAGAATAAATTTAAGGTCATCATTGTTTCTGTTTGACTCAACCTGGAGAAAAAAAAAATAAAATAAAACAAACTTCAGTATCCTTCTAAGTAGTAATCATAGTAAAATAGTAAAATATTTAGAGTTGCCCTTTTCAATTTTCTTTTAGTATCACAAATAGCAAACCCACTTTTTCCTCACTAGAATTTTGCATTATATTTTTTGTTCTACACACAAACAATAATAATAATAATAATAATTATAATAATAAAAAGTTGTAAAAGATTTATGAAAGGGAGAGAGAGAGAGAGAGAGAGAGAGAGAGAGAGAGAGAGAGAGAGAGAGAGAGGGGCTAGTTAAAACCTCTCAGCTGTCTTTAGAGTTGGTGTGACTATAAACCTAAGAAACAAACATCTATGGAATTAACCAATTTGCTAAACAAATGAAAAATGTGCATAGAATGTAAGCAGGAAGTAAATGCACACTCATCAATCGACCAATCAATCAATCAATTAAATCAAGCAAGCAAACAATAAGTGCATCCATAAATAATACTGGTTACACATGTTTTACGTTTTGTATAAAGATAATTGTTTTTAAGTTTTTATAACAAATAATGATTAGTATCTTTTCAGGAAGCCATTTTGCTCTGTAGCACAAAAAAATATCTAATGAAAAGTCAATCATTCTATCATGGTTATATTTTGTATAATCCATTGCATATCTCTTATACTTCTAACCATTCATTAGTTTGTATGTTCATAGGATAATACTGGTCCCTGAAGGGTCATTTTAAGACTAGACATTATCCCATTAAGTGTTCAAATTCTTGTTACAGTGATTTTTATTCCTATACTTCACATTTCTGAATGAATATTTTGGGGTCATACCACTGACTATTGAAATTACACTGTTACAGGATAGGACATTAAGGTGTTGTCTCTGTCCATTAGCACCACAAGGAGCACCCCTGGAATAAAGTTTCCTATTTCTAGACATTGATCTAAGTTGTGTTTGACTAGGGGCATGGATGAGTTTTCTTTTAATGGGGAGTCTATTGCAGAGTAATGGTGTCACCTGGGATATGTATCTGTCATTCCAGACTATTCTGTTTATGTTGCAGAAGAGGTTAAGGTCACTGGATTGCATATATCTGAAACAACTTGACTTGCAGAAGTGCACAAATTCCATTGGTACTGTGTCAGAGGATCCCTTGTAGGCCAGGTACTGATCACCTCTTAATGATCTATAAGGGAAAGAGTATAGTGACAGAGCTTTGAGTTGGCAAAGTTGGTCATGTAGTTTAACCCTGCATTCCCATTGTGAAGAATCTCTGTGAGCATTCTACTTATTGAATATTTCTGGACAGGTACATAACAAAGGGGACACTATACTCAGTGATGGGCCTGCTGAGTATAGTGAAAGCATGACATCTCTTAACCAAAATACTATCCCTTTGCTTATAAGTAGATCAAGATAGAAGGGCTTCCTCACAACAGTAGGCACATGTTGGTTGAATGATAGATCATTCTCTATGTATGTTCCCAAATCCCTAACTACTAGATTGACTCAAAGGGGAATATTGTCGATGGAGTAGTTTCCTGATGTAGTCAGTTTCTCAAAAGGATACAATAATGCATTTTTTTTTTTTACATTTAGCCTCAATTCATGACTCTGACACCAGTTATTTGTTTGGGATAAATCCTCCTCTCAGATACCTGAGTTAATTTTTGGGATTCATACATTGTTCCCATCTTGCATTAATCAAAAACTCGGTTAACTAAAAGCTCTTGATGTTTGCTACAACATGAAAAGTAAACAGGACTGCTCTTAGAACACAGCCCTCTGAGACTTCACTAGAGATGAGTCTTTTTGTGGAGATAGCTTCCCCTACCTTGACTTCCTGTGTCAAGATAGTACATTTTTCTGCAATACCTGAGTGGGGTATTGTGTCAAAAGCATTGTCTAAGTCTAATAGGTCTGTGTGCACCATCTTGCTTTCATCTATTGCTTTAGTGACTCTTAAAAAAGTCCACTAAGTTAAGTAAGCATGCACTGCCTTTGAAAAACTAAACTGGCATGGGTCCAGCACACGGAGGATTCCTATGTCTTTCCATGACTTTACATGTGAGGCTGGATATACATATGGGATGGTAGTTACCCAGGTCAGTGGATGACCCTCCCTTGTGCAGGGGTATGAATTGTTGTTTTTCATTCATTTGGTACAAAGCCAGTTTGGATGCTGAGATTGATTAGTGTTGTTAGAGATTTTGATAAGCCATGATTCATGCTATTCAGGAAATACTAGGGGATATTGTTAAGATCCATAGATGTATTTTTGATTTTTCAGAGAACTTCCAAGACTTGGTCCTCAGTGATAGCTGGGGTTTGTTTCCACTATTTTTCTTAAACTCTCCCAGGGTGGGGTGGGGGGTTAGTTGGAGATGAATTTATGAAACAGCAGTTTAGCTGTATTTTCACGATAGGTGGTACCATTCACAATCAGGTCAGCACACTGTTGCATAGCATTTTTGAGATTATGGACATAGCTGAAGAAGACCTTGTGGTTGTCCTTGGCCAGGGTGACTTTTTTTGCTTCTTATTTGTCCTTGGTGGTTTTAATTAGACTCCTGAATTGCTTACTGAATTAATAATGGTATTTTAACACGCTGGATGCTGCACTTCTTATTTTGGGCCAGAATTTCCTTCCATTAATATAAAGCTGATGATGTTGTGGTTCCACCAGGGAAGTTTTTTTTTTTAGTGTTTGTCCTATGGTTATTTCTATAGTGTATAGCTGCTTCTATGCAGTTGGTTACATGTTGATATTAGTTGTTTGTGGTATACATTTCCATAGTATTTATGGGTTTGGGGGGATTTGAAACTTGCCAGGGTATCACTTTGATGAAGAAAGTTTGCTTTAGAGGAATTTTCAAAAGTTCCAGAGAGAGCTGAGATCTTAGAGTTTAGTTTTATTTCAAACAATACTTCTTTGTGGTTGCACTTGACAATTGAAGATGTTACACAAATGATGGAACATAATTCCTCCATTTTTCTGAGGACAGGGTCAAGGCTGCTGTTTCCCCCTAGAGGGTATGCTGACTAGTTGGTCTAGATGATTTGTGTTAACAAGTCCAGAAATCTCTGGCCTTGCAAACTAGTGCTTGCATATGCCTCCCAGTCTGTAGCTGAGTAGCTGAAGATACCTAGGAAGATGGTATTGGGTTTAATGCTGATTAACTCCAGTCTGTCTATGTAAATGCTGTGACATTCCTGGGTCATAGAGGGAATTCTGCAGATAGCTAGAATATGGGAAGGCGCTTCGCTGATGGCGAGTTGAACATGAATTAAGGTGCTCTAGGGCATCATGCTGTTTTGCCAGCCTTGATGTGTCTCTCCCGGATACAAATTTTCCCACTCCCTGCATAGTAACTGGCCTAAATGTGTGAAAGGCATCATCACTCTGGACAGCCAGAGTACACTATGCCGATTTAAACCATGGTTTGGTCACTACACACACATCTACAGCCTCCAAGGTATGTAGGGACTCTAGGAAGTAGATTTTCTTGTTTAGGCTCCTTGCATCAATCAGAATATCTTTAATATTTTATTTTGCTTGTTTCATTATGTTGGTAGGTTTATCTGGTTATCATTTCCTAAAAAGGCACAATGGTGGTAGACAATGTGTTAGCTAATATTCAAAAGCCTAGAGGAACAGGTGCTGGCCAAGCCTAGTGAAGCAGCATGGCCTGTTGATCATATCCTCTTAGGCTGACAAATATTTTATCCCCTATGAATGACACCAAAATCTTAGCCAATTATTGAATCAATTGCTTTTCACCCATATTGAGGCATCATCCTTGGGAAAGGTAACATGCTCATTGCTAGACTCATACATGCCTGGGGCCCATAGTCCAAGAGCTCCATCATTGTCTCTCTTCATATAATCCGGAGAGGCATGTCTCAAGTTTTTTACATCCACATGTAGCTGCATCTTCAGATTAAGAGAAGAAATAATAAAAATGCAGAAAAATGAGAGAACTTACTCAGTACTGATTAAAATACCTAGGCACAGCTCAAGACCGACTTGAAAAGCAATGCAAATAGTAAAATGCCTTCAATTAATAGCTGTAACTTTGGATTGAGAGAAATCACATTAAAATAGAAGATAGAAACCACACAAAACTGATTTAAATGGTAAGATAAGTTGTAGTCTATTCATCTTCCCTGGATGCAAAATGGAGTCCAAAAGCTTTGTTGGTTTTAGCTTCAGGGGGGTGTTTTGGCTTCCAAGATTCTTGAAGACAAAGATGTTTGATTGCTCATGCAGTCTAAAATACCAAGGAAAATGAAGGCTGAAACAACTAAAGCTCTAGCCATTAATGTTTATCTTCCCCACTCTCACTGGGTTTAATGACTGTAAGCTGTAGATAAAACTCAAATGGGTGACCAAAACTAACTGGTCTAAGTTTGGAAAGTGACTAAAGCACAGCCATTATATGCAGCAATGCCAATTAACCCACTTAAGAACACAGAAAAATAGCAATGCAAAAAGTAAATGCATATCAGTTTATAGCTGTAGATTCAGATTATTATTTTTTTTTTATTTGTTTTTTATTTATTTTTGCTTAACAGGGTAGTGCACTGATCTTGAGAACAGGATCAGATAAGAAATGAACAAAACATATTTATAGAGACAATAATATGCTAAAAACAAACATCTATCTATATTTATCTATCAATTTGTACATGCAGGAATAAGCAACAACATTAAGTTCAAGAAGCCATTTACAATGTCAAAACATGGATGCATGGATAGAAAGAATGGAATTACACTTAGCTGAACTTTATGGATAAGCTGTAGCCATAATGAATTAGATTAACAATTAATATTTAATAACAATATGATATATATGTATATATATATATATATATATATATATATATATATATATATATATATATATATATATATATATATATATATATATATATATATATATATATATATATATACACATATATATATATATATATATATATATATATATATATATATATATATATATATATATATATATATATATATATATATATATATATATGGGTCCCCTTCAGTTGATCATATGTTCGAACTTGTAAAAGTTTGATCGGACTGAATGAAGATCTCTGTACAGAGTGGAAAGGGAAGATTTTCCATTTCCGCAATGTAGTGTGATGTCAGAGTTGGTATATTTAAGGGGGGTGTGGGGGTGCAGGGGGGTGTAGATCCCTTGCTATAGATGTTTAGTTTTGTTTTGTTTTGTTTTAAGTGTTTTTATTTCAGTGTTCGAACTTTTACAAGTTCGAACATATGGTCTCGGTCATATGTGGTTCGAACTTGTAAAAGTTCGATCTACTGAAGTAGATTTATATATATATATCTATATAAGAGAACCCACTCAAAACTGATTTAAATACCAAGGCACAAGATATAACTTGTTTGAAAAAGCAGTCCCAACAGAAAAATGCCTTAAATTAATAGCTGTGACTTCAGCTCAACAGAAATCAAAGTAAGATACAAAACTGGAACCACAAAAGCAGATTTAAATGTTAAGATAAGTACAGCAGTCTAAATGTATTTCCCTGGATGCAGACCAGAGTCCAAATGCTTTTTTGGGTTTTAGTTTCAGGTGGGTTTCAGCTTCTAAGAGTCTTAAAGACCCTTTCAAGTTTGTCCCAGGCAGAAAAATACAAATCATGATAACACCGCAGTGGTACTTTAATAGTACTGCCCACAAAACTGGCCCAGCTCTTTAATGATTCAGGGGTAGAAATATTTTGCCTTTTCTATACCTCTATCCAGTGATCCCAGTTTAGTTTTTTTCACAAACTTATCCCTCAGAGTTTCAGTTTCTTACCAGTCTCACTGAATTCTATATTCTTCATGGGATGCACAGGATCAGGATATTAACATCTGCAGTTAAAACCCTTCTAACTTTACTGTGCTGAGTCATGAAATACTGTTATTAAATGAATGTTGATGACAGTACAAAGCACATAGCAACTAATTCATGTGGGACCTCTTCAAAAAACATCAGTCAGTTGTTTAACTTACACACGCAAGAAGTTAATGTAAAAGTTCTAAACTGGCTGTGGTTATCTTAGGTTGGCAGTTTTAGTCTCCAGGTATGGAAATGATTGATGTTGTCTCTATTTAGTCATAAAAATGCAAATAATCCACATCTTAACAAATCTAACTGCAAATGAATGTAATACATTGCAACATACACATTATACAATTAATCCAAAGAAAATGCCCAGGCCAGGAGATTCCGGACAGTTCAAAATACATTTAATAGCAGGCAACACAGTAAAGTAAGATCATAAAATACTGACAAACACTCACAAGCATTTTTCATCACTCAGTACATGACTTCATCAGATACGGAACTTAATAAGTTAAAGAAGTATGATAAGAGTCGCTCCATCCTCTGTAACTCATAGGGCTAAGCCAAGCCCTAAGAGTTACAGAGGATGGAGCGACTCTTATCAAACTTCTTTAACTTATTAAGTTCCGCATCTGATGAAGTCTTGTACTGAGTGACAAAAAATGCTTGTGAGTGTTTGTCAGCTTTTTATGGTCTTACTTTACTGTGTTTCCTGCTATTAAACGTATTTTGAACTTTCCAGAATCTTCTGGCCTGGGCATTTTCTTTGGATTATTTGTGTGTATTTTGCCTTCGAGTGATGTTTTTTGTGGATTATTTGTATCTTATACAATTATAACTGTACAGGAATTCACTGAGAAGGCAAACTTATGATAAGATACACTGTCATACCCATGCACTAACTATACATCATAGCCTAATAAGATTTACTTGGGGATTCAATAAACTCCATGTAAGCTTTGTGCAAAGCCTACATGGAGTTCATGTGTTTGTATGGTAAGCAGCAGCACTAATTACTTATTCATGCCATGCACAGTATTTAAATGTAAACAAGCACAGTTTCATAGGTTCATAGGTAGGTACTAGCCTATCTACCCAAGGGCATTTATAAGCCTAGCCAGAGTGTGTCAGCTTTCGCCACTCCATTGATTAATCAACTGAGCCTCTGTCAAGAAGAGCCAATGAAGTGATCCCAGGGGTGTATTTTCTGTTACCCATCCACTCGTTAAGGTTTCCCTTGAAGAGTGTTAGTGAGGGGCTCTGCCTAATGTAGTTAGGAATTTTGTTCCAAAGCATGGGGAGTCTCTGTGACAGGAATCTATCCCTCCAGCATGTTCTATTTATTGTTGTGGTGAGGTCTAGCTCACTAGAGTAAGTGGCTCGCAGTGACTTGGATTTCTTTAGGTGGAGCATGTCCATCAATTCTGAGTTGGACATGGCTTTGTAAGTCAGGCAAAGATCACCTCTCAGTAAGCAATACAGTACAGCTGGAGTTTTTCCAGTCGGGGTGCATAGGACATATGTTTGAAACCAGTAATCCTCTTGGCGAAGTACATTTGTGGTCTTTTGTACTTTTGTGGTCTTTCCAGCTGTTGGAAGTGTCTTGTGAGGTACATCCCAAATGGGGCATTGTACTCTATCATGGGTCTGATGAGTGATGAGTAGAGGGGCACTATAACCTCTTTATTTGTAGATGCGAACCCTTTAGTAATTAGATGGGCTACAGAGAAGGATTTCCTAACTACTTTGGCAATATGATTGTCAAAGGAGAGATTACTATCTACCTGGGTCCCCAGATCTCTTATTACCTCTTCTGTATTAAGGGGGCTGCCACCTATGTGGTATTTCATGGGTGTTTTGTTTTTCCCAAATGGGATGACTATGCATTTTTTGGCATTTAGCTTGAGACCATGACTTTGACACCAGGTGTCCTTCTCAGTAACGCCCTTTTGGAGAATGTCTGTGTCAGCCGGTGAGTCAATTATGGCTCCTAGTTTGCAGTCGTCGGCGAACTAGGTTAGCCATAGTCCACCTGTGTTTGTCTGTACTTCTAAGAAGTATATGCCGAACAGTAGGGGTCCCAGGACCGAGCCTTGTGGGACACCACTTGTGACTGGTTTAACGTCAGATCTGGAGCTCGCTATTCTTACTGTGTGAGTTCTGTCTGTAAACCAGTTGGTAACCCATCTCGTGACATAGGGGTTTATGTTCTGGCTGGTGAGTTTTTCTATAATTCCCAAGTGGGGAATGGTGTCAAAAGCCTTGGCGAGGTCAAGGTAGGCTGTTTGAACTACCTTCCCCTCATCTATGGCCTTGGTGACTGTCTCGAAGAAGTCAACCATGTTTAGTAGACATGGTCTGCCCTTATCAAAGCCGAACTGGGTCGGGTCAAGTGTTTGGAGGTTCCCAATGTCTTTGTTAATGAGTTCCATGATGTTGCGCTCCATAGCCTTGCAGATCAGGCTAGTCAGGCTTATGGGGTGATAGTTACCAGGGTCAGTTGTGGCCCCTCCTTTAAGGAGTGGAATAACCATTGCTGTACGCCATTCTATGGGCACGTAGCATGTGGAGAGGCTGAGGTTGAACAGTGTGTTTAGGTGGGGGGTTAGTTCGTTCTGTAGTTCGTGCAAGTCGCAGCCTGGGACACCATCTGGCCCCATTGACACTGTGCTTTTGGCTTTTGAAAGGGCTGTTTTCACCTGTGCGTCTGTGATTTGTGGGACACTACACTTTTCTGGTATTGTTGTGAGCCCTTTTGGGGGTGGGGGGGATGAAGTTTGCACTGAATCTATCTGCCAGGATGTTGGCAATATCAGTGGGCTCAGTATATTTTGTGCTATTTTGCACTAGCTCAGAGCATATCTGCGAGTTGCCACTTAGATTCTTGACATAGCTAAAGAAGGCTTTGTGGTTATCATTCGAATCCTTGGCTATTTTTTTTCAAAATTAGCCTTGGAGGATTTTATGAGGGACCTTAGTTTCTTACTGATACTGATCAGGGATGTATTTCCTTCTTGGGATTTGCTTTTTTTCTGAACTAGTTTGCTCTTTCTATTGTATAGCCTGTTTATGGCAAGGGTCCACCAGACTGGTTTCCTTCTCTTAGGGGAGTGAGTCTTTGTTTTGCTAGGGATGACATGATCCATGCATCCTTGTAGGTGCTAATAGTGTGCATTTGTAAAGGTTTCTGCATCTTGGGCAGCGTTATATTTTAGCGTAGGGGCTGTGAAACTTACCACCGCTGTGTTAAGTAAGGTGAAGTTTGCTTTAGAAAAGTTTTTTACTGTGGTTTCCTTAGCTGGGGGTGGTGGGGGGTGTAGACATCTAGAGTGATTAGTTTATGGTCTGATCTAACCAGTGATGGGTTGACCTCTGGTGTGGTACACCTGTTGTCCATGTTGGTGATGACCAGGTCCAATATGTTTTCACCTCTGGTAGGGGAGTTTACCAACTGATCCAGGGCATTTGAGTTGATAAATTCCAAGAAGCGCTGGACCTGGGAGTTTGTACTTGAGTAGTTTTCCCAGTTAACGGTAGGGTAATTGAAACCGCCCAGTATTAGGGTGTTCGGTAGGGCCTTCATGTTTTCCAGTGTCTCCAGAAAGGCGGATTGGTGGTCCTGGGTCATGGAGGGAGATCTGTAGCAGGCCACAATTTGCATTGCAGATTTGCCTGATGTTAGTTGGACATGGATGATCTCAGAGGTATCATGCTGTGCCACTAACCTGGAGGTGTAGGTATCCTTGATGAATATGGATACACCCCCTCCTTTTGTTTTTCGGTCCATGTTCAGTGGCCGAAATGTGTGGTATGAGTTGTAGCCCAGTAGTGCTGGGGTGCTCTGTGGAGCCTTGAACCAGGTTTCAGTTACTGCACAGATGTCAACGTTCTCCATATTGAGGAGTGCTTTGAGCGCATGCATTTTGAGATTTAAACTCCTGGCATTGAGTAGCATAACCCTCATTTTTTTATTTGTACTGTTTACGGAGATGGGTTTGACTTTTGAGCCTAGCCTTAAAAAGGCACTATGGGGGCAGCAAGAGCCTTGGTCAGTATTCGAAAGCCTAGGGGTGACAGGTGCAAGCCGTCTCTTGAGAAGCAACGAGGCCTGTCGAGCATGTCATCCCAGGCTGACAGACACTGGATCCCCTTTGAATGACACCAGAAGCTTAGCCAGTTGTTGAAATTGATAATTTTTTTTTTATACTGTGGTATCATTCTTGGTGAGGGCAGGATGCTACTCAGGGTCAGGCTCATACCCACCTGGGCTATATGATCAGAAAGCTCTTCCATGTCTCTTTTCATGTAGTCCAGGGATGTACGTCTCACGTCATTCACACCAACATGAACAATGACAGAGTCATATTTGTACTTGTTCTGGAGTGACCTGAGTGCTTGTGTTATGTGGCGGATTCTGGCTCCCGACAGGTAGCTAACAGTAACCTTCTCCTTGTCCAGCCTAGTGAGTGGGACGTCAGTGTGCCTGACTATAGAGTCGCCTATTACTAGTGTGTTAGGTATGTTATTTCGCCTTAAGGGCTGTGATTGTGCGGCACACTGATTTTGTGTTTTATGTGTTGTCTGGTTTGTGATGGGAGGTGCAGGTTTTATGGGTGTCTGCTTTGGAGGTCTGTGATGCTTTTTCAGGTTTTTATTTAGAGCCTCCGAGTATGATTTTGTGTATTTATGTGTTATTTTTTGCCAGTGCTGGTTTAGTATGTCTATGTGAGGCTAGATGTGTGGTGCAAGTGTTAACCTTCGCCTCATGACTGCTTGTTCCAGTCTTGGGTGGAGATTGCTTAGCCTCAAATTTAGCTATATAATTGCATCTCTCGCATATGTTAATGTTTTGTGGTAGGAGGAGAGGGTTGTCTGCGTACATGAGGCAGTTGTAACATTGCCTCTGGATACCCAGGTTCACCAGCTGGACTGGAGAGTATACCTGAATTTGCCCTTTGGTCATGTATGAATAGTAGGGTGAGCTGATTAGTTGCTTGGATGGTGAGGGGTGAATAATGATCCTTGCCCTGCTGGGCAATCAAGTGTCGGGGTATATTAGTGCTTGCTATTAGGTCTGAGCAAGTGCTGGACTGTAGGATGCTTTTTAAGTGCTTAGGTTGAGGGCTAGACTACTTTCAAGGGAAAAACTGAAGAGGAGACTTGGTGGAGCCAGGATAAATTTAGCCCTAGCTAACCAGCGCTGCCTGGATGTGCTAAACTGTGCAAACTCGGTAATTACAGCAGGGAAATGAAGAAGATAGAAATTAGCCCAAGATGGCCCACAAACTACTAACTTCTGGGCTGGAACCACTCCTCCAGGGACATATGGCTGCTCAAAGCTCCCTCTCTCACAGGTGAACAGAGAAACCTCCCTCTATCCAAGTAAGGTATGGGCAACTCAAAAAATTGTAACAGCCCTGAATTCAGCACTAGCCTGAAACCTGGACTATATACTAGCTTGGAAGGTAGGAAACAAGGAAATTTTTTTTGAAAAGATAAGGCAAAAACAGTAAAAATACACTTAAAAGAGCTTTAAACGACTACAAACAGTAAAAAATACACATAAAGCAGCTTTAGATGACTACAAGCAATCAGAAAAGGCTTTTAAACAAATTATCCAATTAACCAGTAAAAATATCTCAAAACTGAGCCCTGTTCCTGTAGTCTTCAGTCAGACAAATTCTAATTGCACACTCCTGCCACTGGGGTGCAGGGGAACCTTCTCCAAAAAAGAAGGCCTGGATTAGTGCTCAAGTTATACAAACAAAGCTAGATTCAGCAGGCCTGGATCTAGTCTATGCTACAGCAAACACAGTGCACCAATTTCAGTAAGAAACAGTTCAAATATGCAGGCACTATAAGCCTTTAACCAGAAATTCCAAGCTCAGAAGGGCAGAGTCCAGCCTCTCCTCCCTCAAGAGTGCAGACCACAAACCTTCTTAATGTAAAATAACTGGCCTGAAGCCCAAGTGCTTAAACCAGAACTAATACACTTTTAGAATAACAGAAACTGAGCCCTCAATCAGCAGTTCCCAATTTAGAAGGATGTAAGCTACCTGTCCTGCCATAACAGTGTAGACCACAAACCTTCTTAATGTAAAACAACTGGTCTGAAGTCCAAGTGCTTAAACCAAAAGGTTTAGAATGATAGCTACACTTTAATCAGGTTACTACCAAGCAGTAATAAAGACAATTGAATACTTTTAAGAAGGCCTGGATTAGTGCTCAAGTAATGCAAACAAAGCTAGATTCAGCAGGCCTGGATCTAGTCTATGCTACAGAAAACAAGGCGCACCAATTTCAGTAAGAAACATTCAAATATGCAGGCACTATAAGCCTTTAACCAGAAATTCCCAGCTCAGAAGGCCAGAGTCCAGCCTCTCCTCCCTCAAGAGTGCAGACCACGAACCTTCTTAATGAAAATAGCTGGCCTGAAGCCCAAGTGCTTAAACCAAAACTAATACTTTTAGAAAAACAGACACTGAGCCTTCAATCAGCAGTTCCCAACTTAGAAGGATGTAAGCTACCTGTCCTGCCACAACAGTGCAGACCACAATACTTCTTAATGTAAAACAACTGGTCTGAAGCCCAAGTGCTTAAATCAAAAGGCTTAGAATGATAGCTACACCAAGCAGTAATAAATATAATTGAGTACTTTTAAGATGACACAAAAAGCAAAATAATGTAGGAAGAAACACAAATACAGTAAAAGCAGATGAAAAAAGTGCAATTTTTTTTTTTTTTGAGTGAGCAAATGAGATGGGCTCAGGAGGAGTATCCAAATGCAAATTTACAAGAGGGGCAGGCAGTTTCAAAGCCACCAAGATTAACACCAAAACAAAAGCAGTGAGGGTGGGTGGGGAACTAACTGAAAAAAACAGAGCCACAACTTCCAGCTAGATGGTATTCAATGCAACACAAATAAATCAATTTAAATGCTGTATTATTTGAAAATAGTGCAGATAAAGATTTACTTTAATTCACTTATACGTCCAGTTGATTTGATTTCATGTAGGTCATAGCAGGCCAAAGCTCAGAGTTTAAGCAGAAAATAATTCAAAATGTACCACTTATATAAGCCAGGAACCGAATAACAATGAAGTAAACTACCCCCACTTATCAATGGCCTTTCAAGAATTCTAACAAGCACTAACTGAAAAAACAGAGCCACAACTTCCAGCTAGATAGTATTCAATGCAAAACAAATAAATCAATTTAAATGCTAGTTTCATGGCTAGTAACAATGTTGCCGGCCAGGAAACAGGGTATAGCAACATGGATAGCAACAGACATGTAGAGCTGTTTATCTACATGCAAAGTAGGTCTGCAGGATTGCTTGAAATGCCACAGTGATTACCAGGGTTAATAATATAGCAATGTATATGGTCCAAACACATTACAGGACAGCACATACAGTGCAAAGTATTGTGGAATCCCATTTCAGATATTCTGTACAAACATTGTGTAAATGATCCATAATGGTACATGGACTGCCATGAAAATAAACAGTCACAGGAAGTGTGTTGTATTGAATAGGGACACAGGTAAATTGTACGAATGAACACAGGCAAAGAGGACAGGTAAAACATTGTAATGTACAGCAATGAGGCCATGTAAATGGAAGACAGTTGTAGCAGGAACACTAATCACGTATCGACATGGTACAGTATGGACTGCAGAGTGCAAAAGTATATTATGTGACTATCACACAAGGTAACATAACAATGGAGAATAATGTCTTTGTGATATAAACATCCTGACATGAACAATGGTGAGGCCATCTATCAGGGATGTTATATACAATCGGAATTAGGTACATATTGTGAAGATCTGCAAACTGATTTGCCTGAATATGACTGTAATGTCAGCAGAGGTCTCCATCAAGTGAGAAACAGTTGCAAGCTCATGGACAACAGTAAACAGAAACACGCACAATCATGGACAATATCAGAATAATACCACCAGTAATCCCATGACTCTGATATATGTGATTCTGACAAATCATAGATGGTTCTGCACAAACTGCCTACCAGTGGGACTGGTGAGCATTGTACTGCCTATCTAACGCTAGAGGAGTGGTTTCCAGCTATGAAATTGTAATTTTATTAGCCTTTTGGGCTGATTTCTATCCCTTTCAACTTTCTGGCTTAAAAATACGTGTGTTTGCACATTTTTCACATCATGCAGCACTGCAAAGCTACAGTTAAACTATTCCAGGTGCCAGAAAGTCTGCTCTTCAAATTTTCCCTTAAAACTAGCTGGTTTCTCAGTAGTAGCACTAAAATATGAACCCCTGTGACTAGCACTTGCTCTAGAACCTGCTGAAAAGCACTAGGAAGCCTGAAACTGATACAAGCACTCAGCTCTCCTTGTCAATAAGAAAAAATTAATCATAGGCACTAAACAGCCTATAATTGCAAAGTACCTTGCAAAGGTAAGGGAAAACAGCTCTTAAACTTTACAAAAAATCACCTAAACAGGCATGTCCAAGGGTCAGCCTCTGGTGATTTCTCCTGTCCACCTGGTGAATCTGGGCATACTGGGGCAATGCGGCAACTGCCTCATGTACACAGACAATCCTCTCCTCCTACCACCCAACACTACAATCTGCGAGAGATGCACTTACATAGTCAAACTGGAAGCAAAGCTCTCTCTAGCCAATATTGTGCTAGACAGTCAAGAGGAAAAGGTTAACACCTACATTACACCTCAAGCAACTCATAGCCCTTCAAAACCCACACCATTAACACCCACACATAGCAACACTAAACCCACATATGCAGAAGCCCTTAAAATTAATCTGCCCAAGCAACAAGGACCTTCGAAGCTGAAATGCAAACACCAGTCACAACCAAAGTGACACATAGCTCACAACACCAGTGTGCCACCCACCAACAGCCCCTAAGGCAAGACAATGTACCCAACACTTTAGTCATAGGTGACTCTATAGTCAGGCACACTGATGTCCCACTCACCAGGCTGAACAAGAAGAAAATTACAGTCAGCTGCCTGTCGGGTGCCAGGATCCACCACATAACGCATGCACTCAAGTCACTCCACACAAATATGACTCTGTCATTGTCCATGCTGGAGTGAATGACTTGAGATGTACCTCCCTGGACTACATGAAAAGAGACATGGAAGAAATCTTGGATCATGTGACCCAGGCAGGTATGACCCTAGCCCTGAGTAGCATCCTGCCTTCGCCCAGAATGATACCACAGTATAAGGACAAAATGATTGACTTCAATAATTGGCTAAGCCTCTGGTGTCATTCAAAGGGGATCCAGTATTTGTCTGCCTGGAAAGACATGATCGACAAACCACGATGCTTTGCCACAGATGGTCGGCACCTGTCACCCCTGGGATTCAGGTTACTGGCTAAAGCTCTTGCCACCCTTATAGTGCCTTTTTTAGGCAAGGTTCAAAGGATAAAACCACCACCATAACAGATACAAGCATGCAAAACCTGAAGGTAATGCTACTCAATGCTAGAAGTCTAAACCTCAAAATGCACTCTCTCAAAGCACTCCTAAAAATGGAGAACATCGATATCTGTGCCGTAACTGAGACCTGGTTCAAGGTGCCAGAGAGCACTACTGCAATACCAGGCTACAATTCTTACTACACTTTTCGGCCACAAAACAAAGACCAAAACACTAAAGGTGGAGGAGTGTCCATATTCACCAAGGATATTCACACCTCCAGGCTAGTTGCCCAACACAATGCATCTGAAATTCTCCAGGTGCAACTAACACTAGGTAAGACTGCAATCCAAATTGTAGCTTGCTACATTTCCCCCACCATGCCCCGAGATTCTCACTACACCTTTCTAAACATACTGGAAAATATTAAGATACAACCAAACACCCTAATACTGGGTGATTTCAACTACCCTGCCATTAATTGGGAAAACTACTCGGGTACCAACTCCTTTTCCCAACGGTTCTTGGAATTCATAAATTCCAACGCCCTGGATCAACTAATCCATTGTCCCACCGGGGGCTCCAGTATCCTAGACCTGGTCATTACCAACATGGGAGATAGATGCTCCACACCAGTGGTCACCACCTCATCGGTCAAGTCTGACCATAAGCAAATCACCCTTGACATCCACATCCCACCCCACCTCCCAGTAAGGAAACCTCCTTAAAAAACTTCTCCAAAGCCAACTTCAAGCTACTGAAGTCAGAAGTGACAAACTGCACAACACCCACGCACACGGTATCTGGAAGTTCGGCTGCAGAATCCTACACTAAGGCACTGTACGAGCACATCCACTTGTACATGAATCGTGCCATCCCAAATAGAACCAAGATGCTCTTCTCCAAAAAAAGGAAGCCAATCTGGTGGTCCCCAGCTATTAACAAACTATACAACAGAAGGAAGAAACTGTTGCAAAAAAGAGGAAAATCCCAGGATGCAAAAAACTCCCTCAGCAGCCTCAGTAAGAATCTGAGATCCCTCATAAAATCCTCAAAAGCTAGTTATGAAAACAAAATTGCTAAAGATTCCAAAGACAACCACAAGGCATTCTGTAGTTATGTCAAGAATGTAAATGGCAATGCTCAGCTCTGCTCTGAGCTACAACAGAATGGCATTAAATATACTGATCCCAAGGATATTGCCAATATCCTGACAGATCGATTTAGTGCCAACTTCACCCCCCTCTCACCCCCTAAAGGGCCCATCTCAATACCAAAAGATTGCCAAATTCTGATAATCAAGGCCACACAGGTAGAAACTGCACTCTCCAAAGCTAAGAATACAACATCCATGGGACCAGATGACATCCCGGGCTGTGTACTACATGAACTACAAAATTAACTGGCACCTCACCTAAGTGTCATGTTTAATCATAGCCTCACCTCAGGCTTCATGCCCACTGAGTGGCGCACAGCTACAGTTATCCCGCTCCACAAGGGAGGATCTGCCTTGGATTCCGGGAACTACCGTCCCATCAGTCTGACAAGCCTGATCTGCAAGGGCATGGAACGCATTATCATGGAACTTATAAACAAAGACAGTGGCAACCTTCAAACACTGGACCCCACCCAGTTTGGGTTTGTGAAGGGCCGATCTTGTCTCCTGAATCTGATTGACTTCTTCTAATCAGTCCCCAGAGCTGTGTATGAGGGTAAGGCGGTCCACACAGCCTATCTGGACCTCACCAAGGCCTTCGACACCATCCCCTACTCTGGAATCATAGATAAACTTACTAAGCTGGGCATAAATCCCTACGTCACTCGATGGGTTACCAACTGGCTTACTGACAAAACCCAGACTGTAAAAGTAGCCAACTCCAAATCCAGCTCCAGACAAGTGACAAGTGAATTACCTCAGGGTTCAGTCCTGGGACCACTCTTGTTTGGCATCTACTTCTCTGAAGTACAGGCCAACACTAAGGGACTCTGGCTAACAAAGTTTGCAGATGACTGCAAACTGGGAGCCATTATTGAATCCCTGAATGATGTGGATATTCTGCAAAAGGGCCTTACAGAAACAGATGCTTGGTGCCAGAGCCATGGGCTCAAGCTTAATGCCAAGAAATGTATAGTTATCCCCTTTGGAAAAAAACATGTACCCATGAATTATCACATAGGTGGCAGGACACTAAACATCAAAAGTGTGATAAAAGACATAGGGACACAGGTGGACAGTGGTCTCAGTTTCAATGACCACATCACCACAACAGTCAGGAAATCCTTCTATGTGGCACACATCATCACTAAGGGCTTTTCATCCAGAAAAAAGGAGGTCATTGTCCCACTGTACTCATCCCTCATTAGACCCATTATAGAGTATAATGCCCTGTTTGGTATGTACCTCACAAGACATCTGCAACAGCTGGAAAGGCCACAGAAATTCCTCACTAAAAGAATTACAGGCCTAAAGCAGATGCCATATGCTGACCGTCTAAAAAAACTCCAGCTATACTCTGTGGCATATCTGCTACTCAGAGGTAATCTCTGCTTAACATACAAGGCCATGTCAAACCCTGAGCTGTTGGACATGCTCGACTTAAAGAAATCCCAATCTCTCAGAGCCACATGCTCCAGGGATCTAACCCTTGTCATCACAATGAAGAAAACATGCTGGAGGGATAGGTTCCTGTCCCAGAGACTCCCCATACTCTGGAATAGACTGCCCATACATGTCAAGCAGAACGCATCATTGGCCCTCTTCAAAAGGAACCTTGATGATTGGATGGGAGATAGGAAATTCACCCCGGGGATCATGTCAGTCACCCTGCTAGACAGGGGTCCAGAGAAGTAAATATTGTGGGAAGAAATAGCCAGGGAATTGTTATGGCTAGGCTTGCATAGGCCCTAGGGCCGATAGCCTAGTACCAACCTATGAACCTATGAACCTATGAACAAACACATTTGTATGACATGTCAGCAATCTATGAGGGTAATCAAGTGTACTGTCCTAACACTGTAACATCTGCTGGAGGTGTTAGGAGGGACACTGCTATACCAGTATGTGACATTATGATAAATTCAGGCTAGTTGACTGGTGTGCATGAAATATATATGGCACAATTAACACTGTAAACTCAAAATACTAACTACAATGAGCTAAATAAACACAAAAACTGGGTGCAGGATGTAGGAGAACACAGACCACAGCTAAAACATGCAACTAATGCTAAAATATGATTTATTTATAAAGAAAAATGCTTTTGTCTTATACTGTTAAGACTTCATCAGGCAACATAATAAAACAAACTCCAGTATTTAAACCTTCAAACGGGGCAATATAGATAATCCAGGGAATTATGTGGGTAGTGAAAACAATTTCCCTCTTAATGATGAACATGAAAATTTACAATGTTTTTAAGATGACAAGGCCCCTTTGGAATATCCATCCCCTCGAAGATCGGAACAATTGAAGGAGAAGCATCAGAAACAATGAAATCAATGGCAGAAATGACCAGGACAATAGAAGAAGAATGGGCAATGGAAGAATTGTTGGCAGTGATGGAGAGAACTTCGGAAGATATAACATCATACCTGGTGAACATTGTACTTAATAATACGGGTGACTTTAAAAATATTTAATTTTAGTTTTAATTTTAATTTTAGTTCCTGTGAAGTTGGAACCAAACATGCTAACCTTTTGTCTAAAGGTTTTAGATTTGTTATTTCTAAACAAGCTAACCTGGTAGAGACTTATATGGATTTAAAATTATACATTAGGAAATTGAATTTTTCTTTAATGTTCCAGGATAATGGTGAATCCGAGAATATTTTTAAGAGTTGCTAGTACATACAATCCCCCTTCCCCATCTCATTGTTTATCTTTTCGAGAAACTGCATGTATTTGATATCAGGGCTTTCTTTAGGAACACTGCTAAAGATAGTTATGTTTATTCTAACATTACTGATAATGAATGGGATATGTTATGTCATCTGAAATCCTGTTATATACATATCATGAAGCTCAGACAAGGGGCTGGTTGGCCTTAATGGATCAGATGTTGTATAACCAGAAAATATACAACATTTTATTTGAAAATTCATAAAATGCAAGTTTCTGAGAAGGACAT
Organism: Protopterus annectens; assembly: GCF_019279795.1. Classification (NCBI taxonomy): domain Eukaryota; kingdom Metazoa; phylum Chordata; order Ceratodontiformes; family Protopteridae; genus Protopterus; species Protopterus annectens. The sequence continues at coordinate 867,494,374 of NC_056732.1, read as the reverse complement.
GTTTGTGGCTTATGATAGAATTAAAACACTTTTATACAACATAATTATGCAACAACAGATCACACCTGATGAAATTAATTTTTTTTGTAATGAACCCAACCATCCCAACAATTTTTGGTCTCCCAATAATCCTTAAGAATTTACATGACCAACCTTTGACACCAATTGTTGACAGAAGAGGGTCAATCATGGCACTTATGGCAACATTTTTGGATTTTGATTTGAAGAAGGAATTGAATAAATTTGGTCATATTAGTAGGGATTCATGGGACCTTTTAAACAAATGTAATGATACCATTTGATGAAGGATTTATTCTTTTGACTACAGATGTCAAGGATTTGTACACTTGTATTCCACATAGTATAGGTTTGGACTATTTTTTTTTTTATTTTTTTACATCTGAAACTTCATTGACTCAGGATAGGATTAATTTATTTGTTGACCTGTTGTCCCTAGTGTTGAACAGCACTTTCACTTTTGACCATCAGTTTTCTCATCAGCTCATGGATATAGCTATGGGCTGAGCATGTGGGTCTCTCTATGTGAATATAGTGGTGATTGAATGGGGGAAAAGGTTTGTTTTTGATAGTGCCTTTAAGGACTGTTGGTACTTGTATACCAGATACCTAGATGACATACTTACTGTATGGTAAGATAGGGTTGAATTGATGACAGGTTTTGTGGAACATCTTAACAGTACTAGTAATTTTCTTTTGTTTACATACAAGATTGTAAGGATGAAATATCTTACCTAGATGCTATGCTGATTAAAATCATGATAGTAAAGTTTTGATTTCAAGGATTTATAGGAAGACTACTTTCCAAAACTGACAAACAAGGTCCAAAAATCAGCATCTTGCAAAATGTAAAAAAGGAACTGCACCAGCACGGCTGGTGCATTTCCTTTTTTTACGTTTTGTACATTCCTAAATTGCTATTTACATTTTTCTAGTGCGCATCCTATCTCCTAGAAGAAAGGTTTAGGTAAAGGTCAATTGGTCAAGACAGCAAGGATGACAAATGTTTTCCAAGATTTTTTGGATGAATGTCAGTTTATTAATAGGATGTTTCTGAGTAGAGACTACCAAGAATGTTTTCTAAATAATATTCTGGATGAAGTTGTTTTGAAAAGGGGGAGTCACTTTTTTACACCTATTTTAAAAAGAGGAAGTTTGGACCTTGTTAGGTCTGAAGGACAGTTGGTGGAGATGACATCTATGCAAAATTCAAGTTTTGGGAATAGTTTCATCACCTCCTATAGCTCTGAAAGTGAAGCTATTAAATCTATCCTTTTTAGAAATCGGTGTGTTGTGACAGAAAATATGGAGATTTGTGACAAACTGGGGGACCATCAATTGTTTTTTTATAGGAAGGGTGTGAGTTATAAGTCCTTTTTACAGTCAGATACAAAGACAAATAAACTGTTGATAAGGGTATGCACCATTGCTCTAGGTGCCACTATTGTAAGTTTATTATTGAGGGCGAAGTGTTTTCGGTCAATGATACTGCTATTAAGATTTTGGGTAGTTTTAATTGTACCTCCAAAGGAGTAGTTTACATTGCTACATGCTGGTTATTTTTGTGTTTCTATGTTGGTAAGACAGAAAGGACAATAAAAGAGAAAATTTATGAGCATCTCCGTGACATTAAAAATACCAACCAAGCCAATGCTATTGGAAAACATACTAAGTTACATCCTGGGCATATGTTTGAATTTTTTATTGCAGAAAAGGTTATCCCCTACACTCGGGGTGGACCTTGGGGTTTAATACTTGAGAAGAAAGACCTGGCCTGGCAGCTCCAATTGAATGCTAGCATTTATCCAGGCATTAATGGTAGTATTTCTATTTCCCCTTTATTGAAATTAAAGGCTTATAGTAGAAAGGCTTTTATTTTTTTACAGTTTTGAATAGTTTATGAATTTATTATATTTAAAGATCTTATACATATTTTTCTATTGTTATTTATATATTTTGTTTTATAATCTATATTTTTTTACATGAATATGTTTTTATTTCTAGGAATGTGTTGTTTTTGATGGCAAGGACCTTTACAAAGGTTTAAAAGTTTTTTGGAGGAAAAGATCATGTGATTTTGAAGGTTTGAATACTGGAGTTTGTTTTATTATGTTGTCTGATGAAATCTTAACAGTGTAATACGAAAGTGCTTATCTTTAAAATAAAACATATTTTTAACATTAGTTACATGTTTCAGCTGTAATCTGTGTTCTCCAACTCTCTGTACACAATTCACACTGTCACAAATGTAACCCATGTCATTCATGTTGCCAAACAGCTATATATGTACTGAGTGCATCACCAGAACAGGCATCACACATGCATCTGGTGTAACACCTTGATGGGGGTTCTGCACCATCAGACAGTAATGTTTATGCAGCAAAAAGAATACCTGGTATGGTCTATAAGATGTGTGGGAGATCTCTGTGGAAAAGCTAGTACACTTGAGTTACACATCACTGGAAGATTTGTAGGGTGGTATAGGAAGAAGGGTGCATTGTCCTCAGTTATTGATGTGATGAAGACTATGAACTATTGAGTTATTATGGCTTTTGATGTGGATGCCCTGCATATACTCCAGAGTTATGCTACATACATGGGAGAAGTCATCACTGTGGGCACATGCTGGTGGACGTTCCACATACCATCTACCCCAGGACCCAAGCCACATATAACTTAGCATGTTCATAGGGGTGGGATGTCTACATTGGGTTGACATTTGTTTTCATAACATAACACCCCCCCCCCCCATGTTGTTTGTTCCATCTCATGTGTTATCATGGCTGCGGCAGCAATCTTTGGTGTGTGCTGATACTGTCTGTATTGTACTAATATCACAGTTGGAGTCAATGACTGTCCACAATCTGCAGTCCTCCAGACAGCTGTTTGGACACAAGATGTGTATGTAATTTTTGACATTTGTGACTTAAATAATGGACTGGAAAGGGCACACAGGACAGCCCTGCTGTATGAACCTGATCACTAGACTCAAGATATAGGTCACTTCACACATTTCAACATATTTTGATGCCATGTATGTGATCCAGTGGTCTACACACTTGGTGATATAGGTGTTTATGGCCACTTGTGATAGTGCTGAGTTAATACCCCAGTGTGGATTTGTATCAAATGCCTTGGTCTGGTCAAGTTACACAGCATGATAGTGTTGTCATCATGCATGCCCTCAATGACCTTCTTAAGGACATCTAACAGATGCAACAGACATGGATTAGCGGTAACAATTCACCTATGTCTTTTGCACACAGCTAGGCTATTACCAGTGTCCATTTAGAAAAGGTCCATGATTACATGTTGGTCTACCTCACAGATGAAAAGAGTTAGGATGTGTCTATACATGCATGCATACATTAGGTGCTGCCCCCCCCCCCCCCCAGATGGATGCATGTTGATGTACAACCTTCTATGGGAACCTTTTCCACCTGGAGAGTTTGCTAAACTGTGGATCCAATTGTGTCGGGTAGGTGCATGTTCTGAGTCACACTATAGGTGATCTGTGATGTTGTCACAGCCCACTGATTTGTGTGATAGGTCTAGATAAAGGTAAGACAGTGCATACTGTCTATCTTGATCTTGCCTAGGGTTTTGACACAATCCCCACTCAGGTATCATTAAGAAACGCTTTCAGCTGGGGATTAACAATTATGTCTCTAGATGGTTAGCCAATTGGCTCACCAATAGAACACATACTGTGAGAGATGGTGAATCAGCCTCTACCAGCAGAGATGTCACCTGTGGCATACCACCAGGATCTCAAGCTGGCCCTTTACTGTTTGGAATTTAATTCTCAGAAGTCCAAACTAAAGTAGACAGCCTTTGGCTTACAAGTTTGCTGATTATTGCATATTGGGTGTGATCACTTGAGTCCACCAATGATGGTAACATATTACAGGAGGGGCTAACACAGACAAATGATTGGTGTCAATGACACACAGTCTACAAATAAATGCAAAAATATGTCATAATTTTTGCCTTCTTCAAAGTGGAATTCATAGGTTCATAGGTAGGTACTAGGCTATTGACCCTAGGGCCTATACAAGCCTAGCGAAAAAGGTACCCTGGCTTTCGCCACCCAAGAAAATTATTTTCCTGTGCCCCTATCAAGCAGAACCACAGAAGTGATCCCCAGGGTGAATTTCCTATTACCCATCCAATCATCAAGATTTTTCTTGAAGAGTGCTAATGAGGAGCTCTGTTTGATATAGATGGGAAGTCTCTGGGACAGGAATCTATCCCTCCAGCATGTTCTGTTTATTGTGGTGACAAGGTTTAGGTCCTTAGAGCGTGTAGCTTGAAGGGATTGGGATTTCTTTAAGTGGAGCATGTCCAACAGCTCTGGGTTTGACATAGCTTTGTATGTTAGGCAGAGATTGCCTCTGAGTAAGCGATACGCGATGGAGTAAAGCTGGAGTTTTTTTAGATGGTCTGCGTAAGGCATGTGTTTGAGACCAGTAATCCTCTTTGTGAGGTATTTTTGCGGCCTTTTCAGTTGTTGTAGATGTCTTGTGAGGTACATACCAAAAGGGGCATTGTACTCTATAATGGGACTAATGACTGATGAGTAGAGGGGAACAATGACCTCTTTTTTTCTGGATGAAAAACCTTTTGTGATGAGGTGTGCCACGTAGAAGGATTTCCTGACCACTGTGGCGATGTGATTATCAAAGGAGAGAAAACAACAAAAAAACAAGTTATCTGCTTTATACATCACAAAGACCAATTTATTGTAAGCGCTTTCGTCGAGGCACATGCCCCAACTTCATCAGACAACTCAACAGCCATAAAAACCTCCATTTTATACTCACATTCAACATAAGTTGCAAGTGCACAGTTTTTAATTATCAAAGGACAGACTACTGTTCACCTGTGTCCCAAGGTCTCTTATCATACTTTCAGTGTTAAGTAGACTACTGCCTATGTGGTAGTTCATGGGTACAGAGTTTTTACCAAAAGGGGATGACAATGCACTTCGAGCTTGAGACCATGGCTTTGACACCAGGCATCTGTCTCAGTGAGGCCCTTTTGTAGGATGTCCACATCATTAGAAGTTTCGATTATGGCTCCTAGTTTGCATTCATCTGCAAATTTAGTTAGCCAAAGACCTTCTGTGTTAGCTTGTACTTCAGAGAAGTAGATACCAAACAGGAGAGGACCCAGGACTGAACCCTGTGGTACTCCACTTGTCAGTGGTCTGAAGTCTGATTTGGAGTCTGCTACTTTCACAGCATGGGTTCTGTCAGTAAGCCAGTTGATAACCCATCTTGTGACATAGGGATTTATACCTAGTTTAGTGTGTTTATCTATAATTCCAGAGTGGGTGATGGTATTGAATGCCTTGGCGAGATCTAGATAGGCTGTGTGAACCACCTTACCCTCATCTATGGCTTTGGTGACTACTTCAAAGAAGTCTATCAGGTTTAGGAGACATGATCTGCCTTTTACAAACCCAAACTGTGTGGGGTCCAGAAATTGGAGATCTCCAATGTCTTTGTTTATGAGTTCCATGATGATACGTTCCATGGCCTTGCAGACCAGGCTAATCAGGCTAATGGGGCGGTAGTTCCCGGAGTCTGTTGTAACCCCCCCCCTTTGTGGAGTGGGATAAACATCACAGTGTGCCATTCAATAGGCATAAAGCCTGAGGTGAGGCTATGATTAAACATGGTACTTAGGTGGGGTGCCAGTTCATTCTGTAGTTCATGTAGAAGGCAGCCTGGGATGTTGTCAGGTCCCATGGATGCTGTGTTCTTGGCTTTGGAGAGTGAGGTTTTTACCTGTGCAGCCGTGATTACAGGAACTTTGCATTCTTCCAGTATAAAGATGGGCCCTTTAGGGGAGAGAGGGGGGAAAAGTTAGCACTGAACATATCTGCCAGGATGTTGTCAATATCAGTTGGTTCTGTATATTTAGTGTCATTGTGCTGTAACTCAGAGCAGATCTGAGTGTTGCCATTGAGATTCTTGACATAGCTATAGAATGCTTTGTGGTTGTCTTTAGAATCAGTGGCAATTCTGTTTTCATAACTAGCTTTGGAGGATTTTATGAGGGATCTCCGCTTCTTAGTGAGGCTGACCAGGGAGTTCCTCCAATCGTGGGATTTTACTCTTTTTTGCAACAGTTTCTTTCTTCTGTTGTAGAGTTTGTTTATGGCAGGAGACCACCAGATTGGCTTCCTTTTTTTAGGGGATAGCATCTTGGTTCTGTTAGGGATAGCACGATCTATGCACTTGTGTAAGTGCATATAAAGTGCATTTGTGTAGGATTCAGCAGTCGTACCTCTATTGTCCATCTGCATGAGTGTCGTGAAGTTTGCCACGTCTGTCTTAAGAAGTGTGAAGTTGGCTTTGGAGAAATGTTTTACGGTTGTTTTCCTAATGGTGGGTGGGAGCGGGATGTGGATGTCTAGGGTGATTAGCTTGTGGTCGGATCTGACCAATGAGGAGCTGACCTCTGGTGTGGAACACCGGTCACCCATGTTGGTGATGACCAGGTCTAGGATATTGCTGTCCCTGGTGGGGGTGTGGAAAAGTTGATCCAAGGTGTTGGAATTGATGATTTCCAGAAAACAGTGAGCAAAAGAGTTGGTACATGAGTACTTTTTCCAGTTAATGGTAGGGTAGTTGAAATTACCCATCATTAGAGTGTTGGGTTGTACCTTAATATTTTCCAGTGTATCAAGAAAAGAGGAGTTGGAATCCTGGGGCATGGTGGGGAGTCTGTATCAAGCTACAATCTGAATTGCAGTTTTGCCCAGAGCTAGTTGAACTTGGATAATCTCGGATGCATTATGCTGAGCAACTAGCTTGGAGGTGTTGATATCCTTAATGAATATGGACATGCCTCCATCTTTAGTGTTTCGGTCCGGGTTTGGTGGCCGAAAGGTGTGGTATGAATTATAACCTGGTGATGCTGGGTTGCTCTCTGGAGCTTTGAACAAGGTCTCTGTCACTGCACAGATGTCATTGTTCTCCATTTTGAGGAGTGCCTCGAGTGAGTGCATTTTGACTTTTAGCATTGAGTAGTATTACCCTCAGATTTTGCTTGCTTGTACCTGTTATGGTGGTGAATTTGTCATTTGAACCTTGCCTAAAAAAGGCACTATAGGGGTGGCAAGAGCCTTTGCCAGTATCCAGAATCCCAAGGGCAACAGGTGCAGGCCATCTCTGGCAAAGCAGCGTGGTCTGTCAATCATGTCATCCCAGGCAGACAGATACTAGATTACCTTAGAATGACACCAGAAGCTTAGCCAATTGTTAAAGTCAATCATTTTGTCCTTGTACTGTGGTATCATTCTGGGTGATGGCAGGATGCTACTCAGGGCTAGGGTCATACCTGCCTGGGCTACAAGATCAGAGAGCTCCTCCATGTGTCTTTTCATGTAGTCCAGGAAGGTACATCTCAGGTCATTCACACCAACATGGACAATGACAGAGTCATATTTGTACTTGTTGTGGAGTGACCTGAGTGCGTGCATTATGTGGTGGATCCTGGCACCTGACAGGCAGCTGACAGTAACTTTTTCCTTGTTTAGCCTGGTTAGTGGAACATCAGTGTGCCAGACTATAGAGTCACCTCTGACTAGAGTGTTGGGTACATTATGCCTTATGGGCTGTAGTTGAGTGGCACACTGAGTATGTGGGCTATGTGTCATTTGAGTTGTGTTGGGGGGTGGAGGTTGTTTGCATTTCTGTTTTGGAGGTCTCGGTTGTTTGGGCAGATTTTTACTGAGAGCTGCTAATTACAGTATTGACAACACCCCCATGCTCAAACCCGGTGGTGCAAGACCTAGGAAAACAGGTAGATAGGATCATAGGATCTTAGGAAGTTACTAGGCTATTGGCTCTGAGACCCTTACCAGCCTAGTCAAGAATTTAGCCCATGTTCCAACAAGTCAGCACCCTTTGCTACTGTCCAGCAGAGACACAGGTGGAATCCTAAGGGTGTATTTTCTTTTCCCCATCCAGTTATCCAGGTTGTGCTTAAAAAGGTTTAATGAGGTACTCTGCTTTACATGAAGAGAGAGTCTGTGCCACAAAAGGGGGATTCTCTGGGATACAAATCTGTCCCACCAACAAGTCCTATTGATGCCACTGACCAGGTTGAGGTCATGCGTGTGGGTTACTCAAGTGGAGCTTGACTTGAGGTTATGCAGCAGTCCCATCAGGGTGGGTTTGAGACTGCCTTGTATGCCAGAGTGAGGTCACCTCTGAGGAGTCTGTAGGAGACTGAGTAGAGCGATAGGACTTTTTGTCTATCTGTGTAGGGTAGATGTTTGAAGCCCTAGATTCTCTGGGTGAGGAACCTCTGTGGTCTTTTCAGCTGCTGCATGTGCTTTGTGAGGTATAAGCCGAAATGGGCATTGTACTCAATAATGGGTCTTATAAGGGAAGAATACAGGGATGTTATGACCACCTTGTCCCTGGATGAGATACCCTTACTAATGAGGTGTGCCATGTAGAAAGCTTTCCATGCAATGGAGGCAATATGGTTGTCCAAAGTCAGTTTCCAATCTGAACTTCACCCACTGAGTTTCCACAATAGTATGGATAGGCTACGCTGTGCACCTCATGAAGTCAGGTCATTGTATCCAGATCTGAAGATGTTATAACAGCACTGTACTTGCCCCTCATATTAATAAAGTACAATGCTCCCTTTTGCATGTACCACACCAGACACCTGCAGCAGCTGGAGAGACCACAAGGGTTTCTCACCAAGAAAATACAGGGCCTACAAACCTTGCCTTGTCATATCTGGATAGACTGAAAGCCCTGTTATTGTAATGTGTATAGTATAGGATGAGATGACTTTTGCCTGGCCTACAGGCTAGTCTCTCACCCTGCTCTGATGGAAATACTGCACATCCGCAAATCAGCTATAGTTGATTACATCAACAGAGTCTGGTGAGAGGAAGATGGTAATAACAGTGTCCCATATGCTGGTGTAAAATGCTTTCATTAATGTTAAGTAAGTGCCCAAACACGCACACACATGAAGACACTCACACCCCAGTTGACTGCAGTGAGAACAGAACCCCTACCTATATAAGTACACAAAATAAAACACCTGTATTTAATTCAAGTGTCATGCCACAAGTCTGGCTTTTACAAGGTTGGAGGATAATTTACAGTGGATGACATCAGCATAGGATGTTGGACAGAAGTTGGGAGGCCTGCATAAAATGAATGTGTAAGCATGGGCAACTGTCAAACTATTTGCAATTCATGGGATTGGAGTGACAAGTGAAGGATACACACTTATGCTCTTCTGACTATATAGACACACACCCATGCACCTCCTTGTTGACTGTAGTGAGAACAGAACCACTACCTATCTAAGTACACAGACTAGCGAACTCAGCATTTTATGCAAGCACCACAGCACAAGACAGACTTTTATAGGCTGCAGAGCAACTTAAAGTGGATGATAATAGCTGTTGATGTTGGAGTGAATATGTTGGGAGTCCTGCTTGAAATGGATAGCTAGCCATGCCCAACTGTCAAGATACTAAAGTTCTGAATGTTATCATATTGATGAGTATGCAATGTGTAGTAGTTGGTGGTTGTGTTTCCAATGAGCAGGTATACTTTCAGAGATGGCTTTACGAACTATATACAAACAGAGGTCCACATTACTACAAGTATTGGAAAATCTGAATGTGTATTGTCATTATAAAGATGTGCATGGTATATAGGATAACATTTCTTATTTATTTCTGCAGTGTAGTTGATTTATTTGTGAACAAGTACTGAGAGATGAAAGTTGCAGTGCATAGGGAGAGGTAAGAGGTGACTGCATTGTAAATATGTGTTATTTTCTTAGATAGTGCCTTCATTGTGTTGGTGTTTGCACATGTAGTTTCATGACATGAAGACTAAATAGACAGTAAACATAAGTAATAGATGCTATTGTAAACTTTCCATAGCACACTGTCGAGCAGCGGGTTTGAGTGATCAATGGCACAGTGTTTGCGCATGTGAGACACAGATTTCTACTGCTTTCCCTGTTAGTGCAGAGTTAAGTGGTGAGCAAATAGGAGCCTCATTGCTAAAATTATGTGAGCTATCAGTATTGAGTATATGAAACACAGCTGCTGCTTAGCTGACTCTGGCAGCAGGTGAAAATGCAGTAACACATTTCTTTTGGAGCACAGATGATATATAGGGTTTGAATCCAAGTGCATGTAAGAGTTTTAAATAAGTAGTGAAAATGCAAGGAAACAGTTCTTTATACTATATTCACTGTATGTTAGTGTGCATGTTACCTTAGTGCAGGGTGTTTAAGCAGCATTGCGTGGAGGAAACAACACCATTGAATAGCCATTCACTCCACACAAAACCTAGAGACCAAAAAGTGAAATGCTCCATTGCTTTCTAGTTGTTTATGTGTGTTGTGTGTGATTCTATTTTTTTACTGATTATAGGTGTTAAAATGGGGTAGATAAAAAAGTAGCGAAATGGGAACCAAGCAGGGGAAGAACAAAGGGAAGTAATATAGGAATGTGCATAAGGTAGGTATGAAAGAACCACAGCTATCCATTTCTTAACTACTGTAAAATGGAAATATGTACAGAGTATTAGCTGAATTTGGACTGTCACCTCCACAAGGCGGGGCGACAACAATGCAGTTATGTTATATATCCAATTGGACCAAATCAAGTGTGTCAGGAAGACACGTGTGAAGTACAGAGCTATGTATGGGACTATCTCTCTCTCTCTCTGTATATATGTATATATATATATATATATATATATACATATATATATATATATATATATATATATATATATATATATATATATAAACAGGTGCCTTTTTTTCTACTTCAGTAAGAAAGGAATGTTGGGTAAAGGACTTGGTATTTCTGGGTCAGATAAATTGGGTAGGTAAGGAAACAGATGAAAACAAACATCAAACAGGACAAACAAGACAAGACAAGCCACAGGGATGGTGAGTGACAAAAAAGGCCCGTGACACCATGATTGGGGTTAGGGAGGGGACAACACAAGCCCACGCCTATCAAAAATGGAGACAGTGAGAATCTAGTCCTCACCTGCAAGACTGCCATCACTGTCCCCCTACTCCCCTGGCTGCTGGAGTGCTTGACGTCTCCTTCTCCTATAGACCAAAAAAGACAGCAGCCTCTCCATCCAGAGTAGGTGTGCACCAGTGGTGCTGAGTATGACCCTATACACCAACCCTGGCATCTCCTGGTGGGTGGTAAAATCCCAACTTTTACCAGTACTCCTGGAGGGTACCACAGCACCAGCTGCTGGGGTAGTGCTACCTTTGGGAGCAGGTAGTGCAGGGGCAGCAGAGGCAGTACTGCTAGGTTAGGTCCCAGAAGTGCTGGGAATCAGTGCTGTAGCTGGTTGAGAGGGGGAAGGATGAGCAACTGGGGTTGCCTAGCTTCCTGTGCTGTAAAGCATTTAGTGATTTGTTGGAGTTGGATGACATGGAAACATTTTGATGACACATAATAGAAAAAATTAAGAGACAAGGGTTGGAGAGAGAGGGAAAAAAGAGATAAAATTAGTCCCATCATATGTGACATGCAATGCATTATTACAATAATACAACTATTTTATCTGAAGTTTTACATTTATATATACTTTCTAACTAAAAACTCTAATTATGAATTACTCAAAGTAAGTCTTGAAATGTGCAGATATTGCATATATGCTTGGTCCAATTATGCAGATTAAAGTTAACAGCAGGGCATTTATGCCACTTGTGTAGAATTTAATGTAAGTAATATTATTAAAGGATTGCAGTATTTTATACTTGTTACTTGTGGTATTTGAACCCACAATATCTGAATACAGTCTTACAGTTGACTCATAAAGTTAGCTTGTGCTACAGACTGACACATGCATACTTGCTTTTACAGTGAGGTCATGTGACCTAATGGATAAGGCATCTGACTTCAGATCAGGTTTGAGTCCTATCATGGTCGTAGTGCCAATCAGCTAGTAGTTTTATGAACCTATAAAACTTGGGAACTCAGTAAGTTCAGCTGGGTACCTGAGGAGTGACTGCCACAGATTAGGGACCAGGAAAGAGAACTCTGAGTAGTAGACTGAAATCTGACAGAATCCCAGGGATCACTTCAGTGGCTCTGTTGGACAGAGGCACAGGGAACTAATCTAAGCAGGCAGCGAAAGCCAACGCATTCCGGCTAGGCTTATAAATGTCTTCGGGCAGATAGCCTAGTACCTACCTATGAACCTATGAACCTATGTATACTTACTTTCCTACTACTGTATAGAAAAGAGAACATTTTTTTTTATTTAAAAGCTACAATGATACTCTCTTGAGCTATCTATATACCACTTGCTTCCCTCAGTCTCTCTAGATGCTCATTATGGGCTTGCCTATTCACACTGATTTCAGAATTAACTGTGAAAAGAAAAGAAGAAAACAGAAGAACATTATGCATACCAGTTCATAGGTTGGTACTAGGCTATTGGCCCTAGGGTCTATACAAGCCTAGCCATAACAATTCCCTGGCTATTTCTTCCCACACTATTTACTTCCCTGGACCCCTGTCTAGCAGGGTGACTGATGTGATCCCCGGGGTGAATTTCCTTTCTCCCATCCAATCATCAAGGTTCCTTTTGAAGAGGGACAAACAGGCGCTCTGCTTGACATGTATGGGCAGTCTATTCCAGAGTCTGGGTAGTCTCTGGGTCAGGAACCTATCCCTCCAGCATGTTTTGTTTATTGTGATGACAAGATTTAGATCCCTGAAGCATGTGGCTGTGAGGGATTGGGATTTCTTTAAGTGTAGCATGTCCAACAGCTCTGGGTTTGACATGGCCTTGTATGTTAAGCAGAGATCGCCTCGGAGTAGACGATATGCGGCAGAGTATAGCTGGAGTCTTTTAAGGTGGTCAGCATAGGGCATCTGCTTTAGGCCTGTGATTCTTTTAGTGAGGTATTTCTGCGGCCTTTCCAGTTGATGCAGGTGTCTTGAGAGGTACATACCAAATGGGGAGTTGTATTCTATAATGGGTCTAATGAGGGATGAGTACAGTGGGACGATGACCTCCTTTTTTTTGTATGAAAAGCTTTATTGATGAGTTGTGCCACATAGAAGGATTTCCTGAATGTTGTGGCAATGTGGTTATTGAAGGTAACACCACTGTCCACCTGTGTCCCTAAGTCTCTTATCACACTTTCGGTGTTTAGTGTACTGCCACCTATGTGATAATTCATGGGTACATGTTTTTTCCCAAAGGGGATAACTATACATTTCTTGGCATTGAGCTTGAGCTATGACTCTGGCACCAAGCATCTGTTTCTGTAAGGCCCTTTTTTAGAGTATCCACATCATTTGGGGATTCAATAATGGCTCCCAGTTTGCAGTCATCTGCAAACTTTGTTAGCCAGAGTCCCTTAGTGTTGGCCTGTACTTCAGAGAAGTAGATGCCAAACAAGAGAGGTCCCAGGCCTGAACCCTGAGGTACTCCAGTTTCCACTTGTCTGGAGCTGGATTTGGAGTCAGCTACTTTTACAGTGTGGGTTCTGTCAGTAAGCCAGTTGGCAACCCATCGAGTGACGTAGGGATTAATGCCCAGCTTCGTAAGTTTATCTATGATTCTAGAGTGCGGGATGGTGTCAAAGGCCTTGGCGAGGTCCAGATAGGCTGTGTGGACTGCCTTACCCTCGTCCACGGCTCTAGAGACTGATTCGAAGAAGTCAATAAAGTTCAGGAGACAAGATCGTCCCTTCACGAACCCAAACTGGGTGGGGTCCAGTGTTTTAAGGTTGCCAATGTCTTTGCTTATAAGTTCCATGATAATACGTTCCATGGCCTTGCAGATCAGGCTCGTCAGACTGATGGTGCAGTAGATCCTGGAATCCAAGGTGGATCCCCCCTTGTGGAGTGGGATAACTGTAGCTGTGCGCCACTCAGTGGGCACGAAGTCTGAGGCGAGGGTATGATTAAACATGACACTTAGGTGAGGTGCCAGTTCATTTTGTAGTTCATGTAGTACACAGCCCGGGATGTCATCTGATCCCATGGATGCTGTATTCTTAGCTTTGTAAAGTGCGTTTTTTACCTGTGTGGCCATTATTACTGGAATTTGGCAATCTTCCAGTATTGAGATGGACCATTTAGGGGGTGAGAGGGGGGTGAAATTGGCACTGAATCGATCTGCCAGGATATTGGCAATATCCTTGGGATCAGTATATTTAATGCCATTCTGTTGTAGCTCAGAGCAGATCTGAGAATTGCCATTTATATTCTTGACATAGTTATAGAATGCCTTGTGGTTGTCTTTGGAATATTTGGCAATTTTATTTTTGTAACTAGCTTTGGAGGATTTTATGACGGATCTCAGCTTCTTACTGAGACTTTTAGCTTTCTATGTATTATAAATTATCTTTATTAGCATGCTTACACAACTGTGGGATGTTGTTAGTTTGGGACTCATCCAGCCACTGGTTCAGTATATCCCTCTTGTGCCTTTTTAGGTCATTAAAGTGGTGCGTATACTGATCTCCAGAGTGTGGGATGTCAGTCTCACTGGATGCAGCTTTCAGCAGACTATTCCAAGTATCGGACTTGTACTGGGAGCCTGTATAGGCCCCCTGCAAAAGCCTTTGGCTGAGGTGCTTTACCAGGAGTCTAATAAAGATTCTGGACTCCTGAACACCACACCTCTTTGCCCTAAATTGGCACCTTCACTTCTAACACCAGACATGTGTAACTTGAACACAATGGAGAAGTAAATAATGATTTCCTGCCAAATGTATGTTATTGTATTTACTGGTAGTGCTCAAACCTGAGCAATGATGTCAACTGTGTTTCTGCAATGTTAAGCAGAGAGCAACAGTTCCAAACAGAAAGAAAATAATTTTTGGAAATTGGAAAGTTAATCTGATACTAGACATTAGTTTGGAGGATGTGTGCTTCTGTAACTGTTAGGTGATTTAAATGTGCAGACATGCACTGAGGGCATACATTTCATGGGGTCTATATCATCATATCGAATGTTGACTTACCCGAATACAAAAAGGTCGACACCAGAATGTTGAACTACAACTTGCTCAACATGTTAAAATGACGAGAATCAAAATATCGAATTGCCATAGTTGGCCAACTCTGCCTTCTGGTTCCTGCTGAATAATTAAACAAAATAGATAGCTTGTCATTCACCCATATGCCCCCTGTGCAAAGTGAATGTGCATGAAATACCAAATGTATGCGTAAGTAAACAAAGAACACCTAAACAGAAGTAAACTTTAATTTCTGTGAAGTTCCTTAATAGTGATTGCTCTACCTTTGCATTTCAGTGATTGTTTACATTTGCAGCACCAATATCTCCTATCTTTCATTGTCTTTTCTAATATATATAAATAGCCATCTATGTGTAACATATCCCTACATTTCTGAGATGTCACCGTTCTATAGCAATTACCTAGAATGCCAGGAGCTATAGGCGAAGTGCTAGCCATTTTCAAGAATGACACGTAGTCGAATGGACACAAATTACATGTTACACGTTTAATTTATAGCAACAGTTTCTAAAACAACAAAATAATAATATTTTATTTCTTTCATATGTCAGTATTATAAGACAAGAGGTTCTACTTATATATCTCCTTAACTTAACCTTTTATTCTAAATCTAAGATATATACTTCCAAATAATAATGCACTCTCCTAGTGATGTTTAATGTCAGTAAATGTGATTTGGTCAACTAAGAACATTCGTTCTTTTGATATTCAAGATTTAAAAAAAATGACTATTTTGCTTTTTGACATTCTGGTGTTGATCTTTTCGTATTCGGGTAAGTCAACGTTCGATATGATGATATAGACCCAATTTCATGACCTGACACATGTCTGGTTTGGCTTTATCCACAGATAAAATTGATTTTTATAGTGTGGGATTCAAACCTATGCAGAAGAGATAAAACATTTTCTTCCACAGTGGTGATTTTCCTTCTTTGGCACAGAAGACATGCTTCTCAAATATAGTCATGAATTATTTATAAATACACATGATAGACTGAGGTGTTAACTATCTATGTGTGTAACCTGACAAGGTCCTTTTTGTTTATACATTCATCTGTGTATGTGTCTTATTGAAGTATGAAGACTATCCAAGTCCAGATAGCAGAATTATATGTACGGAGTAGACAGTATACCTTCAGTCATACATCAGAACCTTCAAACCACAGTAAGGGTGTCTTATCCCTCAAACATATAATTCATGTGAACTACACTGCTATACATAGTTATTCTTATTTATTAATATGTATAAATTATTATAAGTGATATTTAATACAATGTGAAATGGAACAGCAGTAAAATGTTCAGAATTTCCTGCATTAGAACCCAAGACCATGTGTATGGCAACCATACTCTTAACACCTGTTGCCACAGGAATATTGAAATAACACATATATTTTCCTGTTCATTACTATAAACTGAACTGTCATAAGAGTAGAAATATGTTGCATTTCTTGTATTAGAATCCAGAACCATCTGTATTATAGCCTTACACTTAAAACTGCTGCCACAGAAATAGTTAAATAATAGTTGGATACTTCCTTATTCATTATTGACTTCTGTGTGTTAACTGCTGTGCAATGCTGCTTACCGTGTTTGTGCAGCACTCAACAAAATTAATACAAAGTACTCAATTTTAAATTGTTGACTGCTTCCTCTGTGTAGCTATTCTGAACCTGTAGGTGTTGGAGAAGGCTGCTAGTCACAGCACAACATCGCCAAGCAGTATTGTGAGATAGGAAACATAAAATGCAACACTGTATCCTTTTTGACATTTAGAATGTCTACTTTCTGTCTGCAGGTGCTCTGTCTGTTTCCTGTATGGGACAGTGGTCCAGGTTTGTGCACTGCTAAGCATCACACAAATGAGGTAAGCCAAGCTAAACTTGTTTTAGTCTTGCAATCAGATTTTATTAGGTGTCATCCTTAAAAGACAAAGGTGGGACTTGAACTCTGAATTATAGAGAAAATATGCTGTGTGGATTGAAGTGTTTAGCAGATTTACTACACACACAAGGAATTCAAAGGTGTAGTTGATGTATTGGTCATCCAACAAGTACTTCACATGACATTTATTGTTTTTATCAGTTTCCCCTGCTTTCGCTAAGCCACGTACCACGCAAATACTGGCATAAAAATAAAGAAAGAAAGAAAGAAAAAAGAAAAACTTGGAGAAAAGAAGAAAGACATCTATTAAACAAACAACACTACAAAATGTATGTTGGTACACATGAAATATTTTTGTAGAGATCTGGATTTAAACTCTCACTCCAATGAACCTTCAAAACACAGTAAGGATGTTTTATCCTTCTTTACCACAGAAACAGCTTTGCAGCAGAGAATAAAAATAATTGTGCATACAAGCAACTGTGAAATCATCCACAATATTAACAAAACATATGACAGCTGTACACTTCTGAGTTGTTTGTACATGCATTAATTTAAGATGTAGTGCACTGAGTGATCACACAACTATTTTAACTGTTGCTTGCAGAAATGCAGCTCTATCTCTCTGTGTTTGCTACTCATTCTTCTCTTATCTGACTAGTAATCTAAGCAATGCAGTCTGTAAGGCATTTTATATCACCACCCTTAAAATGTGTGAGGATATTAAATGGCAATAATATACAGTTGTCAACAAATGCAGGGGAGGTTGGATGTTACTAAACAGAAAGTTCAAAATGTGTGCTGTGTACTTACATTTCAAACCTTGATACAGTTACTTTTACACTTTGTAAGTCTAACCTGGCTGATACACACACTGGAGGTAAGGGAGTCTAAATTGCTGTTATGTTTTCCTTCTCCCTACCTATAATCATTCACAGTTTCAATCCATTAGCAACAAATACTGTGGGAGTGCCTGTACTATGTTTACATTTGCTAAACTGAGCCAATAATTTGGCATTCAGCAATTTTAATGAGTTTACACCTCATTTGCATCTTGACTGTGCTCACAGCCCTGAATCTACACTATAATAAGGGAACAGTGTAGCTATGGAACCTGAAGGTAAGGAGATTTGTTTGTGCGGATAACACAGAAGAAAATTACTATTACTTTGGATTTCTCTGCACAGAAGACTACTGATATTGATAAGATATGATTGCATTTTTCACTGATATACTGGATATGCTTCCATGTCACTACAAAAATATTTATACACACACACACACACACACACACACATATATATATATATATATATATATATATATATATATATATATACATATATATATATATATATATATATATATATATATATATATACATATATACAGATACAGATATAGATATGCATTAGCAAATACTCTATTTATCTGTATGCTCTTCTTAGAAGTTTGCTGATGGCATAGGCATTTTTGTTAGGGCATTTTACTTTCTCAGATACAAAGCCTTATTAACCTTCATCACAAGTGCTAATGTTACAACTGTTTTTCTCTTTGCACTCTTTTACTGTTATGTCAGTAAAGTGTAAATGTCCTATATTGTCAATGCCACAAGGTTGTTAGCCTTTTAGGATGGCCCATAGACACCTCTAGGAGAGTACTGGGCACAGGTAGAGGTGACTGGCAATTGCATAAAATTGAATGTTATGTGTACACATGTTTTTTGGAGAGTTTATTTGATAGCTCTTTTAGCAGTTCATTGTTTTATTCCTTTTTGTTTGTTAGAGTGTGCCATTTGCTTGTTGTTTTGGCGGTGGGGGAGGCAAGTTCCATTTCTGCGTTGGCACAAATAAAATTCTTTGTTTGCTATTGTTGCTCTCCTTGTTTTGGATCAAACCTTGCTTTGTGCATGACTGTAATATGTTACAACCACATCATTTCTTTTTTTATATATTTGAATACCTTGACTATTTTATGTTTCTCCTGTGGGTAATAGTGAAATGGTACCTTGTATGTGCTATATTGAAGCAGGATTTTTATTTATGTGATACTTATATGTATTACCCTTCTTTTGTGTTTTATGTCACCTAGGACTATGCCACCCAGGTCTCCCAATCCCCACAAACCCCCCTTCAGTGACCCTGAAAATAAAGTAATTGTGCAATTATTTAGGTGACATGGTGCCTTTCTGCTTGAGAAAGCACATGGGCATATGTCTGGCAGAATGGAATTTTGGCAGCAGATAATGGCTGATGTAAACACTGTTGATGACCAGAGCAGGAAATATGACTAGGAGAATCATAAAGCCACTGACTGCTGTGGCCTGTGGACAGATGGCTACTCAGTGGGGTCTTTTTCAGAGCCATCACTGACACCAAATGAAGAGTTCCTGTCCACTGTCAGGGATATCAAGAGGTGAGTGAAAAGTGCTCAACAGCATGTGATTGAAGTCAGTGCTGCTGTTTCAGAGAGGACAAGTATGTCCCAGAAGGACCTTCCAAGTATGCTTACCTATGTCAATTGTTAAATATTTCCTGAAGAGTAAAATACTGATAGCAATACTTAAGTTTTGTTTAACATAAACATTTTTTTGGGGGGGTAGTAGATTGATACAGTTAACACATTCTGGTTGATTGCACATGGGTGTGGGGTGGATGTGGCATCCAAGTTTAGATTAAAAGAATCGCAAATGGACATATAAAGGCCAAAAGTTTTAACTCCCTGTGTTACTGTTAATTGTGATGATGGTGTCCTTACCTTTTGCTTAACTTCTTGCAGGACCATCATTCCTATGAGATCAGAAGTCATCTGCATATGGTAAGCCAAACGTTTTTATTTCAGTACTGATCAGCATTTCACAGAAATAAGCTTTTATCTGTATGTGAGAGGTGGTTGTAAGGAGTGTGTGTCTATTGCTCTACCATCTGTGATAGTGGCACCAGTGTTAGTTAACATATATTAAAATGCAGTGTAAGTATTAATTTCTTTCCTGTGTTTGTTGCTTATTATCACAGGTAATTCTGACAGTGGAAGTGTAGGACTGTTACCACCTGATGTCAGAATATCAGCAGACTCTGATGATGATGGTGGGCAAACAGAGGCACAGTTTTGGGTGCAAAGGTTGAATCTGACACTGAGGTTGACATTCAGCCATCCCCTGTAATTCTTTCAGATGCAGCCAATAGGCCTACCCCAACCCATTTCAGTGAACCCTCACATATTGGATAGGTGGAGGGTGAGACACTTAATCTGGGTAGTGTGGCTACTGTGGCTTCAGTCCCTGTTGACTTTGGTTGTAGCCAAAGTGTGGGGGAGGTGGCACATAGGAGGGTTGTTAAGGGTGCTTACAGGAGGTCTGCTGTCCATCCTTCACCTGATCCAGATTTATCATTCTGTGGCACCCGACTTATGTTTAGGGCCATCATGGAAGCATGGGTATGTTCCAGTAAGTCCTTCAAAGAAATGCTTAAGGTTGTAGATGTGGCACAGGCTGGCATGTGTCACTGCCTCTACCATGTTGCCGATTCAATGGATCGGATGGATGACACATTGGAACAGGCGGTGTCTGTGATTGAACATCTGCTGAGAGGGGAACAGCATCCATGTGGGTGTAGGACAACCACATAATCTAATGTTAACTGATGTGGCTGTGCCCAATCACACTCCTATAGTGGTACTACTTCCACTGGTCTGTCAGTGTTTGAGGTGTCCAAAAACAAACATGGCAGGCCATGGGGTCATGGTCCTGGGCATCCTCTTGAGTAGATCTCACCCAGCAGACATCAGCCACATTCAGGTAGCAGCAGTGCATATGATGGTGGGTGTGGATGTGCCAATGCAACTCCTGATAGAGTCAGTTCTCAAGGTCAGGTACAATGACGATGAGCTGCCACCTTTACCATGCATGGCTCACACCTCTCCAACATACCAAGACATACAGCTAGCACAGAGTTTGGCTGTGTTCTTGCAGACACTCACACATCAATTTCATCTGGAGGGTCCATACAGACACACACACAACAGTTACATGGTTCAGTTGTGACGCTTAAAACTCATTCTGTCTCAGTGGCCATTTGTTACTTTAGCCAAATATCTTCACGTTTCTCTTTCTTACTCACACACACTCAGTTAGCTTTTGTATCAGCATAGGCTTCCTGCCCCTCCCCCCAACAACACCCTGTGCAAGGGATGATAACTGTGCCATATCCTTGTTTTCAATCTTTTTAATCCAGGGATACATAATTGTTGTGTCTGATGCTCAGTGTGCATAGTTGACTTAGTGATTAGAATATCTGTGCTTGTGATGCTGTTTTGCTAACTGTACTGCTTTGTAACAGGTTTTTGTAATGTGTACATGACTTCCACACTCTTACAGCAGAAAAGGTGGACCAAGACATAAACATAAGTGGGACAAAGGCTGAACAATAGGGAAATGTTTTAAATATTTTGGTACTACAAAATTAGAGACAGTTAACAGAAACAACACTTTTTGCATCAGTACTTTTATGATTTTTCTGAGGGATATGAAGTCTGAGACTGAAATGTGTATCACATATTTCTAAATTCTCTCCATAATGATTTGCCAGTAAAAAATTATGAGGCCAAAATGAGGACATTTGGTGACAATCAATACTTTTGAGAGGGATGAATGTGCGAATCTTTGATGCCTGATGCCTATTATTTTTACAGAGGAGACAGGTATTCACACAAGTCAATGCTGTCACGTCTTGAACTCATTGCTGTAAACATCAACCACCTTTTACTTACTTACATTGCCAAGTAACCATATTCAAGGCTGTACCATTCATTTGTATCATTACACATTTTTTGTTCTATTCCGTGTTAAGCACTTACCTTTTAAATCTGGCGGTTGCTACACTTTTAGTTCAAGGCTGACTTTATCTGATGCTAGGAGTACAGAGCCATTACATGGGTAGGTAAAGGTTGTGAGTGTTGCCTGGCATCAGAGTTACTATATGTATGTGCATAGGATGAAGGTTTTAGCCCCTTAGGTGGTGAGTGAGTGTGCTGTGCATTGCCTCTTAGCCAATGTGAGGGCATATTGAACATGGCTACATCTGCCTACACCTACAGCAGCTGCTAGTTCCCCCTCTGACTCCACCTGCATGTGGCTGTGGGGACTTTGCCAGTGGTGGTGGGATGTGTGGCTCTTCCCCTTGTTGATCCCGCTGAAGCTTTCTCAGGATGATGTTGTGAAGCATGGAACATACTATGAAGATTTTTAGTACATGTACTTAGATTGTATTGCAGGGCTCCCCCAGATGTATCTAGGCACCGGAACCATGACTTCAGCAGCCCAAACACATACTCTGTGATATTTCTGGTTTGAACATATGCCTCATTATGGCATTCTTCAGCTGGGCTATGTGCATTTCTGATAGGCATCATTAGCCACAATTCCATTGCATAACCTGCATCCCCTGTAAATGACCCTGTGGGCTATCACCTCTAGTGAATATCTGATACAGTTAGGTGTGGTTTGCCAGCACACATGTGGAACTCCTGCATAGTTGGGACAATGTCCTCAGGTTTATGGGGAAAATAAATGTGGTCACTGGCATGTTGGAGCATAGCATTCAGAAAGTAATGGCAGATCCTGGATGTTGATGCCTGTGACACTGCTAGCATGCCCCCTGTTGGTGTCTGAAAGGTTCCTGTAGGTAAAATTCTAAGTGCTACATATACCCTTGTCTCCACTGGTATTGGTTCCCCTCTGTTTGCCCATGGTTTGAGTTGAGGACAACAGAGGTTACAGAGTTCCTATAGTGTTTCTCTAGCCACCTCGTAGTGTTCTACAATTTCCACCTCACGTAGATTGTAATTAAGCTAAACTTAGTCTGAAAACTTTTCTCCTTCTTGGCTGTGGTCTGTTAGCTGCAGCAGCAGAATAGACTTCAGCATGTTGCACATACACATGAATTAAAGCAACAGCAGTCTCTAACATTCTTTCTGTGTAAACTCTTTTCCATGGCTGTATTTCAATAGGTTTTGGAATTCGTTCAGAAAACCAGCACTGAGTCTAATGGTTGCTTTATAGCTTGTTGAATAGTTCTTCCATTTTGGATTGGTTGATCAGCATACAGTTCGGCTCCTTATACTATAATTAGCATACCACAGTGTTTACTGTGATTTTGCAGCTCTACAAACCATGTAGAGCTGCTTACTGAATACAAAACAGTGCGCTATTGGTGTTCACACTGTTTTAGCGGCTCATGTAGGCTTTACTGAATGTGCACAACAATGTTTCTAAAAGTATGGGAACATATTACTCTTTAGTAATTGAGCAGAAAATCTGGTATATATATGTTAATAAAACAACCAACTATTCCAAATTCCTCAGACTTATCAGCTATATTGCAGTTCTTAATAATTTAATAACTGATTTGGAACACAAATGCTTTATCACTCTACTGTAATACTGCCTTTTCTGAACAAACCAACCATCACTGAACTCACACATTTATATCATCAGAAATGTATTACACATGCTTCTCTTCTGACTGATATTACCAATGAAGATAGACACCCTTTTATCTTGTACAGCTTAGGACTGTTGGTATCCATTTTGTTTTATTCCCATGTTTCTGTTTTGTTCGTGCCTGATTATGGTTTTATCATTTACTCTCTGTAGAAAATTTCTCTCATGTACTAATGGATTCCCTTTAAATTAAGCTAGATTATTTATCAAAATTATAATATTTCTAACTTATAAATAACATGTAACTGTGTGGAGGACATCATACAGACAATGGAGAATTATTTCCATGTCTTGGATGCCTCACAGTAGTAGCCCCATACAGAAATGCCTTGGTATGCGTGAAGAATCCCATTCTGCAGATTACAAGTTTACACACTGATTTTGTACAATACAACTCATGCAGATACTTCAGATAATTTGTACATACTTTAACATATTTGAAGGGCAACACACAGTGAGCTGTTTTAGGAGCCGAGTGTCTATTCCAGTCTGTGCATTCCAGATTATTATGTGCAGGAATGATTCAGACACAAGCTTTTGTGTGTGATGCTGAAGTTTTGCGTCCAGAGTACAACTTCAGCATGTACCGCCCGATAACTTTTATGCCTATAGTGCCTTATAACTTCATAGAGCATAACACTGTTCTCCCATTTAATACATATATACTAATGCTAATTGTCATTTGTCAACCTATCCTTTTAATTTATAGCATTGTTTTTGCTCAAGGTCCAATCTTCTCTTACAATATGCCCACAGCAGTGCTCTTTTTTTCAAGGTCTCATCTCCCTTCTAATAAAGCCTTAACAGTATTCATTAAGCACTCTCTTCCTCCTTTAATAATGTAGCCACAGAATCTCCCTTTGCCCAAGGCCCCATCTCCTGCACAATACAGTAAGGGTGCTCTTGTCTAAGACCCCATCTCCCTTAGAGTATAGCCACAGCAGTGCTCTTTAACTCTGGTTCCATTTCCCTTCAAATAAAGCCATAACAGCACTTTTTATTTTAAGATCCCATCTCATTCTGTAATATAGCCATATCATTTTCTATTGACTAAGATCCCATCTCCTTTATAGTACAGCCATAGCACTGGGGGTCCAAATTGGAGAGATGATAAAATCAGTACACAAAGGAGAACGGGACTTCTGGAACTAAATTCATCTTTAAGTCTTGGTGAGTACCTTCATGAGGTGGACCCCCCTTTTACAAAAATCTCACCAAGATGACACTGATATATATAGGTGCTATTTTATATAGCATATATCATGGGCAGAAGTAGGTTAAAAAAATAAAGAAGACAGCTGGGTGCACAAGTGCCAGGATAAAAATAGTGACCAATTCTGCTAGGTGCACTGATGCCAGGACTGGAAAAAATAGTGTAGAATCCTCAAGACATTAAACATTCCTACAATGAAGATAGGCCAGGCTCAGGGGGAGAATGGCCACCTTGTTGTAGATGGAAGTAATTGTTAGAAAAAAAATGACAGGCGAGAAAAAGATCTATAAAGATGATAGAGTGGACTATTGAGGATAAGAAGGAAATTATGTATTGCTGCTATTATGCAAGAAGCCCAGAATTTCTACATTGAAGATATTCACAAAGATTAAGAGAGAAATTATAGGAAAAAATACTTGCACAAGAGAAACTGTCAAAAACATCATATTCAAATCTGTGTTCATTAATACAACAAATTCATGACAGACATTATATATACTAAGAAAACATGGGCCATTTAGAAAAAGAAGTGACTGAGAAAGTGCAAAAATATAAAGAACAAAACCTATTTCATTGTCTATGTTGGGGTGAATGACTTGAGACGCACCTCTCTGGACTATATGAAGAGAGACATGATGGAACTCGCTGATTATGTATCCCAGGCAGGTATGTCCCTAGCCTTAAACAGCATTCTGCAGTTACCCAGAATGATGGCTCAATACAAACAGAAAATGAGTAACTTTAAAAATTGGCTTAGTTTCTGGTGTCATTCCAGGGGGATCCAGTACTTGACAGCCTGGGAAGATATGATCGAAAGACCATGATGCTTTGCCAGAGATGGCCTGCATCTGTCTCACCTGGGCTTCACGCTTCTGGCAAAGGCTCTTGCCTCCCCCATAGTGCCTTTTTTAGGAAAAGTCTTGAGGTTGATAAAACCAACATAAAAATTTCAACAAAACGCAAATTAAGGGTCATGCTGCTAAACGCTAGGAGTCTAAACATGAAACTGCACTCATTGCAAGCATTCTTAACCCTAGAAAATGCTTACATCTGTGCAGTCACAGAAACCTGGTTCAAAGCTGTGCAGAGCACCCCAGCCTTACCTGGTTACTCATCCTATCATACATTCAGACCCCAAACTGGGCAGTAAAGCCAAAGGAGGTGGAGTTTCAATATACATTAAAGACATACACACCTCCAGGCTGGTCAAACAGTATGACACACAGAAGACACTCCAGGTGCAGTTAACCATTGGCAAAACCCCTATTCAAATCATAGCCAGCTATTGGCCCCCAAATCTGACTCAAGATGCTGAATCCACCTAATTGGACCTGTTTTAATCTATCAAGATTCAACCCTTTACCCTGATCCTGGGTGACTTTAACTTCCCAGACATAGATTGGAAGAACTACTCATGTCAGAACACAAATGCCCAGAGATTCCTCGATTTTGTCAGTGTAAATGCCTTGGAACAGCTAGTTGATACCCCCATAAGAGGTGATAATATCTTGGACTTCGTATTAACCAACATGAGTAACCACTGCAGCTTCCCTATAGTATCATCTTCCCGGGTAAGATCCGACCATAAAGCGGTCACTTTCAAAGTCATCATCTCCCCCAACCTGCTTTTAGTTAGGATCAAACATAAAAACTTCTCTAAAGGTGAGGGCAGCCTCCTGAGCGATGGTATAAACAGCTTCAAAGCCCCCACCCCCTCTGTAGGAACTGGCACAAATATCCAAAACTACACCAAAGCACTATAGGTTTATAGGTTCATAGGTGTGTACTAGGCTAATGGCCCTGGAGCCTTTACAAACCTAGCCCATAGGATTAGCCTGGGATCGGTCCACCTGACCTTAATACCCAGTGCATCTGTCGAGTAGAGCCACTGGAGTGATTTCTGGGGTGAATTTTCTATTTCCCATCCACTCATCAAGATTTCTCTTGAAGAGATCCAGTGAGGTGCTCTGCTTAACTCATATGGGAAGTCTATTCCATAGCATGGGCAGTCTGTGGGTTATGAACCTGTCCCTCCAGCATGTTCTGTTGATTGTGGCAATGAGACTGAGGTCTCTGGAGTGTGTGGTGCAGAGGGATTGGGATTTCTTTAGCTGTAGCATTTCTAACAGAGCTGGGACAGACATGGATTTGTAAGTCAAGTAGAGATCACCTTGAAGTAGGCGACATGAGGCAGAGAATAGTTGGAGTTTTTTGAGTCTGTCCATATAGGACAAATGTTTAAGGCCTAGGATCCTCTTTGTGAGGTACTTTTGTGGCCTCTCCAGTTGTTTAGTGAGGTGCATGTCAAATGGGGCATTGTACTCAATGACTGGCCTAATGAGGGAAGAGTAGAGGAAAACAATGACCTCTTTCTTCCTGGATGTTAAACCCTTAGTAATGAGATGTGCCACACAGAAGGACTTTCTGACCACAGTGGCAATGTGGTGGTCAAAAGAGAGGCTGCTGTCAACCTGTGTTCCCAGCATACAAGCATTTATATAGATGCATGGAATCAGGAATACCCGACAGGACTAAATCATCCTCCGCAAGGAAGAGTAAACCTGTCTGATGGACATCTGCAATAAATAAACTCTATAACAAAAGGAAAAAAATTGCTGTCCAAGACCAAAAAGGAGCAGGTGCCCAATTGGAAGCAATGTCTCCTTAGCCTGAACAAACAAATAAGAGCACTAGTGAAATCCTCCAAAGCAAACTTTGAGCCCAAATTGGCCACATCTACTAAAGGCAATCATAAGGCCTTCTTCACATATGTCTGCAACCTCAAAGGAGGCACCTATATCTGTTCAGAACTGATGGTTAAAGACACCACATAAACAAATGCCATAGATATAGCAAACTTGCTGGCTGACAGATTCAGTGAAAACTTCACCCCCTTTGTCCCCCATTAGTAAATAAGGACATCCACAGTACCTGCCCCCTTCCCCTTATATCTAGGGAACAGATCATCACTGCTCTCTCAAAGGCAAAAAATACAGCCTCCATGGATCCAATAACATCCCAGGCTGCATCCTACATGAAGTCAGGCATGAACTTACAGCACCATGAGGCACCCTATTCAACCAAAGCCTGAGTACAGTCTTCATCCCAGCCACTGTCATCCCTTTACACAAAGGTGGAGCGTCCACTGATCCGGAAAATTATAGACCCATTAGCCTAACTAGCCTGATCTGCAAGGTCATGGAATGGTTTATCATGGACCTCATTAGCAAGGGCATTGGAAACCTCCAAACACTCAATCCCACATAGTTTGGCTTCATCAAGGGGTGGTCATATCTGTTAAATTTGGTTGACTTCTTTGAGACAGTCACCAAAGCCAAGGATGAGGGGAAGATGGTGCACATCATCTACCTTCACCTGGCCAAAGACTTTGACACTATTCCCCACTTGGGCATAATAGATAAACTCCTTAAACTCGGTAACAATCTCTATGTTACCAGATGGGTAGCAAATTGGCTCACTGATAGAACCCACCTAGTCAAAACAGGGGAAGACACCTCAAGCAGTAGACCCTTAACAAGCGGTGTACCTGGGGGTTTGGTCTTGGGCCCTCTGTTATTTGGGATATACTTTTCTGAGGTGCAGGCCAAAACTAGTGGGCTATGGCTGACCAAGTTTACAGATACTGCAAGCTGGGTGCAGTTATCAGTTCCCCTAGTGATGTGGACATACTCCCAAGAGGGTCTCACTCAGACAAATGACTGGTGCCAGAAACATGGTCTCAAGCTGAATACCAAAAAAATGCATCATCATCCCCTTTGTGGAGAGTGTCATCCCCACAAATTATCACATTAATAACAATGTCCTAAGCATGCAATCAGTTGTAAGGGATTTGGGACTGCTGCATATCCACAAGTTAAACTCCACTCAAGTAACTCACATGCGCAGCCTCAACCTGGTCTTTGACATCAACAAGACTTGTTGGCGGGACAGATTTGCGTCCCAGAGACACCCACATCTATGGAATAGACTCCATCTCCACATCAAGCAGAGTACTTCTTCCCCCTTTTTAAGCACAACCTAGATAACTGGATGGAAAACAAAAAATATACCACTGGGATTCCACCCGTGTCCCTGCTGGACAGGGGCATTGGGTGCTGACTTGTCTAAACATGGGCTAAACTCTTGGCCAGGCTTATAAAGGCCTCAGGACCAATAGTTTAGTAACCTCCTATGATCCTATGATCCTAGATTTTTTGAAAATTATAAAAAAAGAAACATGAAGATGGGAAAGAAAGTGGTATTAAATATGTTGCAATATTTATGCAAAGGAGAAAGCCAAACTAATGTATACAACACTGCAGCTCCAAAGATATTTGAAGAAAAATGCAGACAAAAGTAACATTTATGGGAAAATTTCACAATATAAAAAAAAAAGTTCACAAAGGGGAAACAGAACAGAAAATTAGTAAAGTAGAAAAACAGATATAAGAAAAGTTTATAATACCTGAGAAGTGAAGGATTTAATGTGGAAAGTCTAACACAAGTTATGCCACAGCACGAGGGAACAATGAGCCCCTGAAGTAAAGAGAAACAAGCGGATTGGGAGATATCTGAAGAAGAAACATGGACTTGAGAAAGAAAAAGAAATGTAATATGTTGCAATATTTATTCAAAGGAGAACACAAAATTAATCAATACAAAAAAGCAGCACCAAAGATATTTGAAGAGAAATACAACCAAAGGTATCTGGATATGGACCATTTTACAATACAAAAAGTAAGAAAACAAACAGGGAAAGTAGAAAAGAGGATTAGTAATGGAGAAGTTCAAGAAATAGAAACTGAAGTTATGGATTACTTGCAAAGTGAATGATTTAATGTAGAAAATCCAAGTCAGCAATGTCACAGCATGACAGAACAAGGAGTCCCCAAATTAAGGAGAAACTGGTGGAACAAGAAGTACCTGATCAGTTGTCACATGAAGATACTCTAGAGCCATCAGAGGGAAGCCAGTGTAGAAGTTCAGTTGGTATTGCACAGCAAGGGAATGAGCAGAAAACAGTGGCAGCTCTGATGTAGTCAGTGTCATGGAGTGATAGGCCAGTGAGTTCTCATCTGAAAGAGCAATGGATGATGCAAAATGCAGCTGAAGAAAATACGTCACAGGAAGATGTTCTGTAACTTTCTGTTGAATGCCAGCAGGAAACGGGGAATAAAGAATGTGTCATCAGTTTAAAAGAAAAAGATCTAAGGGAAGGGTTGCTTGATTCAATAAAAATGGATAGACAGGTCTACTTTTTCTTATCAAAAGCTCATGCTTTCGAAAAGAAAAAGTAGAACTTCATTTACGTGAAAGTGCACTTTCGCGACTACCGGTTCACCAAACCGGTAATATTAAAAAAAAAAAAAAAAAAAAAAAAAACCAAAGGTGCGCGGGTGTGCCCATCGCTTAGCTACTGTTAATGCAGCTTAAATGGCTGAAGAGGATAGCAAGGAAGATATATGCAAATGAGGCAGCATAGCAACAGTGTAGTGGGCAGAGCATTCGCCTTACAAGCAAGCATTCCCGGTTTGAGTCTCACTGCAGCACATTCCATTTTCCATGGCAAAGCACGTTATGACTAATATTTATGTTACATAACCCACTAAATAACATATATTTATGAACTGGAGTACTGCAGTAAATGCACATGTGAGGTGTCAGTGTCATAATGAATAAAGCACTAGTAAGCAGGTTTAAGCACCAATAAGCAGTAGTAAGCATATTTAAGCACTAGTAAGAGAGTTTAACCCCATTTGCATGGGGGGTAAGCAATGTGCACACAGGTTAAGCAATTTTGAAGCTGACTATCTGTAAGCATATGTAACCGGAGGTTAGCATTGCTTACCCTCGCACAAACCCATGCAAACCCGCTTACAACTGCTCAAAACTGCCTTAATCACTCTGTATCCAATGGCCCTTGTTCTGCACAGCAACAGAATAAACAGCCATGCAGGTCTCAATCCCAGAACCTTATACACCATAGTCACAGTAGTTAACCACCAAGCCAACACAGAAGTACAGAAAAATGAGGTATCAGCAAACAAGTCTTCACCGTAGTAAAACCAAACTGAACCTGTGAAAGGAATCAGTATACAGACATATGTGCCTTAACCAACTACATAACATACATACGTGAACCGGAGTACAGCAGTAAGTTCAGAAGTCAGGTGTAATTGTAATAGAGTGTTAATGGATGACAGGTTGACCCTGCACCTACATTGTTTAGATGATACCGGTACTCCCTGGTGTAAGTGGCATCTGTCCATACAGAGCTTGTGTTTCAGGTATGGTATGTTCTTTGTGGGTTACATTTGATGGCACCACAGGTGTTGCAGATGTCCAGGGGGGAACATGGGGGAGGTGCACTGTTGGCATGTACATGCCTATTGGACTGATGGACAAGGTGCCATGCCCTCTGTAGCCCACTACAATCACACCATGGTTACTATCAGTGGGCAATATTCAGGGTACTACCAACATAGTGACTGTTGCCTAGGCAAGTGTGTATGTGTGTGTATGGGACATGGGTTGAGAGTGTTCCCTGGGTAATACAAGGGTTGCTAACGTTGTTCAGCTGGGATTGTTGTCACATTTAGGGGTATGGATTTGCACCCCAGCCTCTCTGCTATTTCACATCTGTTATCCCTGTATGGTGGACATTGGGATATATACTTGGCCCTCCATATAAGAAGTTTGCAAAACCCGCTCCACACTGAGTCCAGTTGTTACACACTCACAACCACCTCCACACAAGATATGAATGACAAACACTGACACACACACACACACACACACACACACACACACACACACACACACACCTGTCGTGTATGGGATTAGAACTCCTACCTAACTAATATTTTACACTACAGCACTATGCCATTATAGGATGCGCCATGGAGATTAATGGAGTACTCCTTCTCCAAAGGTGTATTTCATACAGTGAATGACATCAGTAGGATTGCCAAAGTAGGGCATTTGAATTGTACTGAGTGTGACTAGCCTAAAATGCATTGCTCTCTCTACACACACACACATGCACACACACACACACACACACACACACACACACACACACACACACACACACACACACACACACACACACACACAATTGCCAAGTCTGGGATTAGAACTCCTACCTAACTATTTTTTACACTACAGCTGTATGCAGTTATGGAACGCACTATGGAGATTACTGGGCTACAATCTTCCCAGAGGTGTATTTCTAGATGGATGCCATCAGCAGCCTTACCAAAGTAGAGCATTTGAATTGTAGGGAGTGTGACTACCCTAAAAAGCATTGCTCTCCACACAAACAGACACACACACACACACACACACACACACACACACACACACACACACACACACACACACACACACACACACACACACACTCGCATTGGCTGGGATTAGAACTCCTACCTAACTAGTTTATCACACTACAGCAGTACACAGTTATAGGATGCACCACAGAGATTACTGGGCTATAACTCTCCCAAAGGTATATTTCACAGTGGATGACCTCAGCAGGCTTGTCATAGTAGGGCTATGGGGAAGACCGTGTGTGTGCATGGGCCATAACCCATTCATCTAGAGATTGACACACTACATGCAGGCACACACAGGGTCATATTTCACAGGTACGTGTATACAGCTGCTAGATGACTACTTCCTTGTACAGTCATGTTGCACATCTAGCACTTGCACCACATAGTCTGTAATACTGACAGATACCAGTGACTAGTGTCTAAAGTGAGTGACATCCGAACCTCATGTGGTTGTGGCCCTTTGGCTGTGTGGTGGGTGGGACACAGTCACCCTCTGCCACACATCTATGTACGTCTATCTTTGGCTTATTATAGTGTGTTGTCCTTAGATATATGTCTGTATTCCTATCCAGTGTGCGTGTGCAAAGCATGAGTGGTGCATACTGAGGAGTATCTGCACTAACATCTGTGACTGCCAGATATGTCTGGTCCAACTGGTGTTTGCAGACATGACCTTCATTTTGTGTGAGCATTCCCAGTATGACCTTTCAGTATGTTGTTGACTGACATTGCCTTCATTTCTCTAAGTATGTGAGCATGCCCAGTATGCCCGTCTGTACTGAATGTGTGGATTGAGTCTAGGTAGTTTGTACTGCAGTGCAGGTCTTTGTGTTGTACACCTACAGGTAGCATACTGTTTTGCAGGGTATCTGTCGATCATTTGGCATTGACTGTTACTACATTTCTATGTAGGATGGGGGGGGCACACCTGACTATTTCTACATGTCTACACAGGATTGGGGGGGGCACACCTGACTGTTATTACATTACTACGTAGGATGGGGGGGCACACCTGACACTTGTACACATTTGCTATGACCGTACTGGTATGTCAGGTACTCCATTTCATTCTGTATTCTAAGCTATCATGCTGACTAGAGGCATACGAGTGTACTACAGATCTTAGCTTTGATTTACCTACATATTTGTTTCTGAATTCCTACCCTTTGGAACTAACGTCCCACTGCCTGACCTGCTGTGGTCTGTCTGTGTAGGCCTGGGGGGGGGGGTTACCCATAGGTATCATTCTGAGTCCATAGCACAGCCTTTGTTTGTGTTTGTCTACACCTGCTGCTGGCTGTGACTGTTATTGGTATGTGAATCCCTCTGACTGACATGTGTGAGTCACTTACTTTATGGGAGTCCTGGTATTGAGGGTGGTGCTACAGGGCTGCCTATATCAGATGCACATAGTACACTCCCTACACATGGTTGAGCACAGGTAGTGTCATGTTTGGCATCCCTTTTACTGTATGCGAGAGTCCGAGAGAGGTGTTATTCCCTGGGTCCCTCCTGTGTCAGTGTATGTACTATGCATTGCCTCTTTGACAAGGCCAAGGCATACTGGGCATGCCTCCTTCTGCCTACTGGGGCAAGCTCAGTTTGTTCCTCCTCAGAGTCACTCTGTGCCTGTGCAGGCCTTGGCAATGGTGGGGGGCTGTGTGGCCCTACCCCATGCTGTTCATGCTGCAGCTATGTCCGCAGGATCATATTGTGTAGCATGGCACATACGATGACAATTTGGGTACATGTACCTGGTGAGTACTGCAAGGCTCCACCAGATGTGTTCAGGCACTGGAACCATGACTTGAGCATCCCAAACAAACACTCTACTATAATTCTAGTCTGTGCTTGTGCCTCATTATGGAGTTTTTGTTTGGGTGTGTGTGCATTTCTGATGGGTGTCATCAGTGATGGCTCCAGTGCATATCCAGCATCCCCTCACTAGGTGACCGTGAGGGATGTCCCCATTGGCAAATCTCTGGTACAGCTGCATCAGATGCCAGATGTGGGAATCGTGATTGCTTCCAGGGCAGCCAGCACACATATTCATTATTATGCCCTGGGCATCCCCCATGACCTGGCAGTTGATGGAGTGGAAGCCCTTGCGGTTGGTGTAGACCCTACCCTGCTCACCAGGTGGTGCTTTGATGTGTATGTATGTGCAGTCTATAGCACCCACTACCTCAGGATATTCTGCTATTTGGTGGAACAGTTGCATATTGCTGGCCAACAACTAATGGGTGTTGGAGAAATATACGTGCTCACCGACATGTGCTGACATGGCATCCAAGAACTGGTGGAGTACCCTGGATGCTGATGCTTGTGAGATCCCCATCATATCCCCAGGTGGCCTTTGGAAGGTACCTGTAGCTATTATTCTTAGGCCTACATATACCTTGGTATCCACTGGAATGGGTTCTCCTCTGTTAGTTCTGTGTGTCAGGTGTGGCCAGCACAGCTCAACAATTTGCTGTAGGAGGTCCCTGTCCACCCAATAGTGCTCCACTATCTCCAGCTCATGTAGCCCCTGGTAGGTTACCCTGGGTCTGTACATTCTTTTCCATCTCTTCACTGTGGGTTGGTCAACAGCATTCACATTCTCACCACCTTCAGCCTCTTCCACAAGTTGTTGTATGATAGCTATTGCAGCCTCTGTCATTTTGTCGTTTTGATTGTTAAACATTCCCTGCTTGTTTACACTGGTGGTGTGCAGTGTGGGGAAAAAGCAGAGGGGAAGGTGTTTGCATAGTTTAATGTAGTGTTCTGGGCTGGACTGGTCCGCTACCTGTGCAATTGGCTGATTCTGATACATTTCACCTGCCAGCTATGCTAGTTGTCCTCGATTACCTTCCTACTGCTGTTTTCCCTTCCCATTGCCTTCCTGTTTAAGCCCAGGGGTGCGCTGCACAAACACAGTGCTCAAATGTGCACAGAGCTGCTATTTCCTGGTTTAACTTCTTTTTTAAATCCTTTAAAACCTGGTGCATGGCACACACACCTGCTTAGGCAATGTAAAGAGTGCTAGGCAGAGTCAGACACACACCCTTGCTTAGCTAGAAGCAAACCTGAGCCACAGGGCACCAATCCACTTACACTATGCCTGACACCCCCCCCCCATGATGTCAGTTAACTCCTAGGCTTGCACCAAGCTATTCCTACTCTTACACTGTTGGGACTTGACTAGCATGCTGGGGAAAACTGGGATTCACCATCATTCCCCTCATTTGCATAGAATTGCCTGCTAATGCATAGTTACATGTCTCACACTGAGTCTCCTCCCTCTTAGCAACCACTACTCACTCATCATGTTGTCTTCTGCCTGACACTGACTTTCATGGCAGAATAGTGATTTTAGTTAGAATGCTTATTTTAGGTTTATTTTATTATTTTCCCCCCGATCCCATTTGCGCACATCTGCCCTACGCTTAAACAGCCGAGATTGGCTAAAAAAAAAATAAAGGTTGATTTTTTTTAATTTTTTACGCTGTTTGCAATGCCAATGGCCTTATACTTGGCCATTGGTGTGCTTTCTGACTGATATGCAGCCTTTATTTGGAACTGTCACAGCTCTGTTTTGGATTTTGCAGAAATGTACTCGTTTACTAGCGGAGTACATTTCTGCAGATTGCACTAGTCCTGCATGGCCGGTTTCAAGCTTCCTGGATCACACATTTACCTCATTTGCATGGCTTTCTCCTGCAAATGGGCTGATTTGCATACAGGGGGTTAGTCCATGCAGGACTAGTGCAGGAGCACTCGTGCACACCCTTGCAGGCTGTTCCTGGATCGCATGGCAGACACATTGCCTGCTATAGCTCCTGCACTAATCCTGCATGCCGTGCAAGGCATGCAGAATCCTGGGGAATGTTTTCCAAGGTGATAGCATATAAAACATCTAAAAAGATGCAACATTTTAATAGTTACTTTACAAAGTGCTGTTAGTATTAATTTTCTAAATTTCTGAAATTTTCTGTTAAGTGACATCAACAAAGACTTTGATGAATACACAAAAGCCCCACCACTGCTCTCACTATCAATGCTGTTGTCAGAGAAGAATCTGTACCCATGTATATAATTGTACCAAGGGCCACATACAGGACAATTCTTCTCATCCCTACTATCATTCAGAAAAGACTTCTTTAACATAATGTTATCATCTGCTACCAACTCACACATTCAGCACAACTCCTGTGTCACGCCTAAAACTCGGTCTTGTTTAAGCACCATTTCTCTTTTTGTAGATGATGAAGTTTATTGGATTGAAAACTGAAGAATTTAAATGTGAGTGAAGTAAGTCAGACAGGGGAATGGAGGAACTAAACTTAATTAGGTACTAAATATAGGATACGCAGCAAATGTAAACCAATAAAATCACTGAATCAAGGAAACACTCAAGTAAAAACCACTTCCACAAATTTATTGAGCGCTTTCATCGGCAGTTCGCCTCACGACTTCATCAGAATAACACTTGAATTGTAAAACACTCCATTAAATAAATGACATAACGTATTATATTACAAACTAAAAATTTCATAGGCTAATACCCTTGTCAATCATATTTCTAACACTATAATTGAAGGCTAAAATAAAGTTACAGTACTTCTAAGGCAAGCAACAACCATATAATACATTGAATTCCCTATTTATAAAATTTCATCAGATTTGAGTTATATTATAAAACATATGACTAGTCAAAAAAACATAAAGACAACACTAATAGCAAACTCTAGATGTGAGCTTTTAATTTAAAAAAAAACTAGAGATGGATACCATATCATTAAGGCCAGGTGTATATATGGCATCACATCTGAGCTGCCATAGCAGCTCCTTATACTTGAGGAAAAAATTAATCGGGCCTCCCTTACTACCTTCCTTGTGCACTCGTTCTAGTGCAGAGAAGTTAAAATGGTGTTGTGGAAACTCAGTACTGTGTTTGGTCAGGGCATTGTTCAAATTGCCCTTCCTAATATCATAAAAGTGCTGGTATATGCGTTTATTTAATCTGTTAATCATTTTCCCAATATAAAATTGGCCACATGCCTGATAAATAGCTATATATACTAAACATTTACTGAGGTAATTAAATCTCTGTTTCAAATGTACATTGCCATACCCCCTTATGCAAATGTTGTCAGTTTCAATAATAAACGGTTACTGTGGACAGCATCCACATTTTTTCACGTGTCCTTTTGTTTCATGTGGCCTATTCCTTTCCAGCAGATTCTTTATACATGAATCTCTTTTGTATACAATGCATGGTTTTCCCCTTACCTTCTTTTTACAATTGATGTCACTTGTTAGTAAGGTCCAATTGTTGTAGAGAATATCCCTAATGTTGTAAAATAGGGGACTAAAAGCATCTGGGAAAGATTTTGTCCCTCTTTCCTGAGTGTCATTGATTTTTGTGTCATCACCTATTGTGATTAAGTCTTGTATTGCCCCTAGTAATGGGACAAAATGTCTACTTAATCTTTTAGCCTTGATCTCATCCAAAATGGGGTCCATAAAAGCACAGGGGTATCCCCGCCTAATAAGCATCATCCTCAACTTACCAATCTCATCAATGAATGTTGTATGCTTGCTCACCATTCTTGTCAATCTGACCCCTGTCCATTTACCAAAGATTTCTTTTGGTGTGCAGGGTGGCAACTATCAAAACGTAGTAGGGTATTCGAGTAAGTGGGTTTCCTAAACAAAGTTGAAACAAAGGTGTGGTTGATCATATCTTTGTGTATGGAGATATCAAGGAAGTGAATAACTTCTGAACTGACCTCCAAGGTGAGTTTCGAAATCCCAGTACTAGAATTCAAGTAGGGAAGGAAATCATCCAGCTGTTCACATGTACCATCCCAAAATATCAATAAATCGTCCTAGTACCTACCATAGAATCTACAATGCTGAAATAAATCACCGTTAAATACCATAGTGGTTTCCCATTGTGTTAAGACAATGTTAGCAAACAGGGGGGTGCAGGCCGCCCCCATTGCAACTCCCACTCTCTGTTTAAACAACTGGTTCTCAAATACAATGAAGTTGTTGTGAAGAATAAGCTCCATTAAGGTTCTGTACATAAGAACCCTTGAATGACTATGTGAGGTGTTCATACATAGAAAGTCGTAAAACTTCATGATTCCCTCCTCATGGGGGACAACTGTGAACAAATTCTTGCTGTCCATAGTTGTAAATATAAGGTTGTCAGAATATAGGTTACCTTTTATTTTTTTAAGACAGTCCCAAGAGTCTTTCAACACATGTGGATGTTGATCCAATACATGCTTAAGGTGAAAATCAATGAACTTCGCTAAATTATATGTTTTTGATGCCATTGCATCCACGATCAGCCTCAGCAGGGGGGGGGGGGGGGGGGCAACTAAACTTCTATGTATTTTCGGTTCACCAAAAATAGTAGGGGTGCAAGAATATTTTTCTGTGAGAAAATCAAGTTCACTGGTGGTAATTTGGTTGTAAAAAATAACAAGTCATTCAAAGTAATGTCAATGTTCCTATATGAAATATTTAGCTCATTAACAGATGCGGGTTCCTATTAGAACAACGAAAACACATTTTGTCAAATGTGTTTTCATCGACACATAAAGAGCGAGCAGGCAAAACAGCGAAGCGGCTGTTTGGCGAATTCTTTCCATGGGAAAGAAGTCGCTTGACCACTTTGTTGCTTTGCTGTGTTCTGCACTGTAGTGTGGTCCCTTGTCCGGTATAGCTCCCGAGCGTGAATGTGCAACAGTTACTGACCTTAGGGTTAGGGTGCGGGTTAAGGTAAGTGCATATGTATGAAAGTGTTTACTGGTTTTTTTTTTTGCATTAGATGTATGGTTGAGTTACGTGTGTTTGTGTGTTTTCAGCTGTTTACTTTTGTTTTGGGGGGTATAATTAAGGTTAAGGTAAGTGTGTATGTGTTTGGAACTGTTTACGTAAATGTTCAAGAGTTACTGACCTTAGGGTTAGGGTGCGGGTTAAGGTAAGCGCATATGTTTTAAAATGTTTACTTTTTTTCCGTTAGATGTATGGTTGGGTTACGTGCATATGTGTATTTAGTTGTTTACTGTTTTTTGGGGGGGATACAATTAGGGTTAGGGTACGTGTGTATGTGTTTGGAAGTGTTTAATGTTTTTTTTTTTGGTTGGAACAGCGATTTCTTTCCCTAGGAAAGAAATCGCTGTTCTGTGGTGTCGACATTTTCAGCTTTCACTGAAAATGTTTTGATGAAACTTCGTTCGCTGTTTTTAGCGTTTGATGTTTCAATATAGACCCAACAGATGCTTCTACATAGGAGTCACTAAAAAGATGCATCAGCATCTTATCTATATAGGTGTGTTGGTTCATAATAATTAGCCTCCTACCCTTATCAGGTTTCATCACCCTGATGGAGTTTCTGTTAACAATTTTGTTCAATAGCTTGACCAAGTTGACTGTAAACCCATCTTTTTGATACTGTGTATCTTCCTTATCTGTCCCACACATAAATTCTCAAATACATGTAATGTGGGGTGCAAGGGTGGGTTGAATGTGCTAGTTTTTCTACAGCCAAACATCCTCCTGTCCTGGCATTCATTATCAAAATAAAGTATAACATTTAATATCCTGACATACAATTTATGTACAAGGAGTGAACTTTCAAGTCTAGGTTTTTTGCTGGTACAAAATTTAGACCTTTTTGAAATAAATTGGCCCATTGTTCATTAATGTCCACTTCACTAAAGTTATTGATCTTAAAATCACCATGTTCATTTGTTTCGATGTTACACACATTACTAGTACTTTCAATTACCATTGGTTCATCGCTCCTCCCCCACCCCCTGTAGGGCCTGCCCCTGTTGACGTATGGGCCTGAATAATTCCCATCGTTCATTCTCCCCCAATTTTAATGCTGTTGTCGCTGATTCTGGAGGTGCTCTGACCTCCACAGGGGGACTCCTAAAGGGGCCGCTTGTTCACCGGAATCATTAACATTGTCTTCATTCACCTCAACATCAATAATGGTGTAGTTATCACCTTCCCTGTCATGTAACCTTTGCACATTACTGTTGGGTAAGGGGTACACTTTCCCGCCCTCATAATCAGTTTTATCTTTTTCTAACTTCTTGCCCTTTTTATTTTTTATCCCTGCCATGACTTTATCTGCATTCACAAAAACTGCATTATATTCGTTAATTTTGACTGGAAAAGCAAGTTGTGCAAACATTCATTAATGGCATCAACCTTCACTTTTAGTATATTCATTCTCTTATTGTTATCTCTAATTAAAGCTTCAAGTAGTTCAAAGCCATGTCAGTTGAACATGGCTAAAAGTTCCCTGTGTAAATCAGAACCAAAAACAGTACCTTTCGGAAACCTCCATGTTCCCAGTCCCTTAGGCACTTGTTCCCTATGCAGACATTCTCTAAGGTAACAGTTTTTC
Organism: Protopterus annectens; assembly: GCF_019279795.1. NCBI lineage: Eukaryota > Metazoa > Chordata > Ceratodontiformes > Protopteridae > Protopterus > Protopterus annectens. The sequence goes on along the minus strand of NC_056732.1, from coordinate 867,453,962 downwards.
ATTTGCAGTTTGCGTAGTCTTAATACCTCACCCTCAAAGTTTTTCAACTGTTCATCCAAAGTGCCAAGGTGTACTCTAGCATTAGAGTCCCCAAATTCACATCGGGACCCATCTCTAATCCATTCCGATAGGGAAAACACAGATTGTGCACCCGATCCATTGTAAGCCATATTTTTGTTGCTGTCTCTTTCTAATTCGTGACCAATAGCTGAGTTAGTTTGACGTGATGATATGAAAATAGGGCTTCTCTGCCCTGGGGAGATAGAAGAAACTTGTGAGTCATTCGTACCTTGAGATAAGGTGCCAACAGTTACAAAAGTAGTTGGAAATGAAGATAAATTCCTCCCTAGTCCAGATAGTTGTTTAGTTAGCACTTCAATCAATGCTGACAAGTTCCCAATAGATGTAGTCAACGCTTGTAAGGGAACCATGTTGGAGGTGTCCACCGCGGCTTCCTGCTCCATACCAAGACACAGAAAATGAAGCAAAAGTAAACCAATAAAATCACTGAAGCAAGGAAACACTCAAGTAGCAACCACTTCCACAAGTTTATTGAACTCTTTCGTTGGCAGTTCACCTCACGACTTCATCAGAATAACACTTGAATTGTAAAACACTCCATTGAATAAATGACATAACATATCACATGTTACAAACTAAAAAATTCATAGGCTAATACCCTTGTCAATCATATTCCTAACACTATAATTGAAGGCTAAAATAGTTACAATACTTTTAAGACATGTAACAACCATATAATACATTGAATTCCCTATTTATAAAATGTCATCACTTTTGAATTACATTATAAAATGTATGACTAGTCAAAAAAACATAAAGACAACACTAATAGCAAACTCTAGATGTGAAATTCAGCTTTTAATTTAAAAAAAACTAGAGATACCATATCATTAAGGCCAGGTGTATGTATGGCATCACATCTGAGCTACCATAGCAGCTCCTTATACTCAAGAAAAAGATAAACCGGGCCTTCCCTACTACCTTCCTTGTGCACTTGTTCTAGGGTAGAGAACTTAAAATGGTGTGGAAACTCGGTAATGTGTTTGGTCAGGGCATTGTTCAAATTGCCATTCCTAATATCATAAAGGTGCTGGTATATGCATTTATTCAAATTGTTAATCGTTTTCCCAATATAAAATTGGCCACATGCTTGACAAATAGCTATATATACTAAACATTTACTGAGGCAATTAAATCTCTCTTTCAAATGTACTTTGCCATACCCCCTTATGTAAATGTTGTCACTTTCAATAATAAATGGGCACTGTGGACAGCGTCCACATTTTGTCATGAGCCCTTTTGTTTCATGTGGCCTATTCCTTTCCAGCAGATTCTTTATACACAAATTTCTTTTGTATACAATGCATGTTTTTTCCCCTACCTTCTTCTTACAATTGATGTCATTTGTTAGTAAGGAAACAAAAGGACACACGAAAAATGTGGATGCTGTCCACAGTGCCAGTTTATTATTGAAAGTGACAACATTTACATAAGGGGGTATGGCAACATACATTTGAAACAGAGATTTAATTGCCTCAGTAAATGTTTAGTATATATAGCTATTTCTCAGGCAAGTAGCCAATTTTATATTGAGAAAACGATTAACAGTTTGAATAAATGCATATACCAGCATCTTTATGATATTAGGAAGGGCAATTTGAACGATGCCCTGACCAAACAATTACCGAGTTTCCACAACACCAATTTAAGTTCTCTGCCCTAGAACAAGTGCACAAGGAAGGTAGTAGGGGAGGCCCGATTGATCTTTTCTTTGAGTATAGGGAGCTGCTATGGCAGCTCAGATGTGATGCCATGCATACACCTGGCCTTAATGATATGGTATCCATCACTAGTTTTTTTAAAATTAAAAGCTGAATTTCACATCTAGAGTTTGCTATTAGTGTTGTCTTTGTGTTTTTTTGACTAGTCATACGTTTTATAATGTAACTCAAAAGTGATGAAATTTTATAAATAGGGAATTCAATGTATTGTATGGTTGTTGCATGCCTTAGAAGTATTGTAACTTTATTTTAGCCTTCAATTCTAGTGTTAGGAATATGATTGACAAGGGTATTAGCCTATGATTTTTTTAGTTTGTAACATGTGATATGTTATGTCATTTATTTAATGGAGTGTTTTACAATTCAAGTGTTATTCTGATGAAGTTGTGAGATGAACTGCCGACGAAAGGGCTCAATAAACTTATGGAAGTGGTTGCTACTTGAGAGTTTCCTTGCTTCAGTGATCTTGCTAAATATAGGATGTTATGTAAACCCATTGACAGTTATTTACCCAAACTGTAATGGATCAAGAAAAAAAAAAAAAAAAACAAACAAACAAACAACTTTCTATGAATATTGAAGGTAAGATAATTTTGCAGTGCTGCAACTACCCCTGCACACCCCCAAAGATACCTTCTACATCTTGCAAAATGTATAAATTCCTACTACATGGTACACAGCAATGGTAAATGAAACAGCAACACTGATCAGTCTGTGGGCACACAGACAAAAGCTGGTCAATGAAATGTCATACTCTCAAATATGAATACAAACTGCAAATGGTTACAACTTTAATATTGGAATGTGATATTCACAAATATATGGTAAACTTTATAGGATTGCTAGATAGTTTCTCAGATCTGCTTAACTCTAATGCTTACAAACTGTGTTATGTTTCTTTGAATGCTTTGGATGCTTTGAAATGGCTCTATAAGTATATATATATATATATATATATATATATATATATATATATATATATATATATATATATAAATTCATTCTCCCCGGTCCTCCATTACAAATGGTTCTTATCCAGCTGGAAATCTACAGTCTAGGAGGAAATAATTTATATGTGAAATAAATAAACTTTATATGTAGCAGTGATTTGAAAATAGTTCTCGTTATGAATCAAGGTTAATCCGTATTACACCAAGTTAAAAAATATTTTTTTGATAAGAATCTGAGACAGATATGGGAAGACTAAGTTACTTAACTAGCTAGGCATAACATATGAATTATCAGTTGTGAGCTTGCCAGGACAGCATCAGTATTACACTAATGCTAATTAGAAGATACTGCAGGATGGTTCTAAATACCTTCGGCCTAGTTTATCTACTTCATCAGTGACACCAATATGTGGAGCTGGAATAATTCCATCTGTTACATTAATCCCTTAGATGTCAAATATGGCATATTTAGAACCTCATTTTATATATTCTCAATTAAAAGTGGGATCAGCAATCATTCTGTTTTACACGATGCAGTAATGAAAATGTTGTGCATATTACAACCACCTTCACACAATCATTTTTATTGCAAAATATCTATGCACAACCTGTTCATCTTCCTCATGTCTTGCAGGTGTCATGTTTGCTTCAGTGTAAGCAACTCATGAACCACACTGAGGAAGATTATGACTGCATGTTCATGAGACAAACAGTCCAAATATCACTGGTGATCCAGTGAAGTCTGTTCATCCTTGCAGGGCATAGTATAGAAATATATGCACACAGTGTTGTACTAGCATATGAATGCATCACAAAATTAGTTATGCAGCTAAACATTGCAATAAGCATTTTCCTTCAGTATATTGTTAACTAGCACAGTTTTAGTGACCTGCATAAGCCATACAAGATTTGGATCAGTACTTCATTAGTTCAACAAAACTTGCAAACATCATTCATTTCCAGCTATGTGTTATTATTCTGTAGTGCCACCTGCAATTTTGTTAGTTTGACTTTTGCCATAATCTATACTTCCATTAAGATTCATATCACCAAGATTAACTTTTTATTTCTCTATATTTTCTTTATCCACTACATTGTACTTCTTTTTTGTGTTTCTTTATAAATCTTTATTATTTATCCACATTCAAATTCTCAGCTCACTACAAACTAACTTTCATTTTACTTTCTTCTCATTTTTCATTTTTATTTTATAACACCTGTTATATGATGTTCATAATTTCCATAACCAGTTAATCCCCTCTTTAATCACCTGCTTCCAGTTCCTCACCATTGAGCTTTTCACATCTATCCCAGACAGAAACAGCATTCACTTTTCTGTAACATTTTCCCGTCTCATTCTCTCCTCTTGCCTACTACTAAAATAATCTTAACACCTATATATTTTTTACCTGACACTCCCAGGCACACCTCTTCCTTTCACGTCAGCATCTCTTTTTCCAAGTCACAATCCTAGACTATGTGCACTATCTCCACCTTACTTTCTTTCACCTCATAAACTCTCCAGTTTCCCACATTGCTCTAAGCCTATTTTGAGTCATATTTTGGATGTGCAGTACCCTGAGCTTCAAATCTTCAAATGACAGCTGTCAGTTGTCTATTTATCAGTGCCATTGCTTCATGTTTATATTTGGACTGCCCACCTTGCACATTTTCATTGTCCCATGTCTTCCTATACCCAGAAATATCTCCATTTTTCAACCCAAACCATCATTTATCTTACTTTTCACTTCATTACAACCCACATAAGCAGAATCATTATTCCTGTCCTCATCATTTCATATAATTCATTACCACTGTTTTCACCAGCATTGCCATACACGTTTTTCTTTTCTATGCTAAATATTTGTATTATTTTTACCTTGTCACCAATTTCCGTTTCTTCCAAAGCAAAGGATTCCTCTCCATGCTCAAACCATTCATTTCATCCTTTATCCTGCACTCTCCTACTATAAATTTTTCATTGTCAAAAATAAATTAGAGACCCTGTTTCAAGTTGCTTCAAACAACACAGATTATCCTTTTTATATATATTTCCTTTTCCTAATCTCCTTTCTCACTCAACAAATGCTTACCACAGATCATTCTCTGCTTTCACTTTTCCTATTTAATTTTTCCTAAATTCTCCCCTCTTCATTTCTTGGCACAGTTCTTCAACACCTACTAATTGTTTGCATATGACAACCCCAATCCATTATATCTGGCAACAAGAGCATACTCTTGTCTCATGCCGTACATCTGCTCCACATAAAATTATCAAAATGTTATCAAATTGTAATGAGTTGGTTTCTAGCACAACTTATTTGAATATGCCTGGTCATGGACAGTGGTATCCCTGTTAATGAAAATATCCAGTCTTCTTATTCTTTCCATATTCTAACTCCTCATGTACCCTCCAAAGGTCTGTGCCTGTAGTGAATAAGTGGCATATCCTGGTTTGGGTGTAAGTAATGCATCATCTGGACATCTACCTATGGATGGTTTACTTTGGTCATAGTGTCGAATCCTGAGTGATCAGACAAAGCCATCCATAATTAAACATGCATTATCATTACCAGTAAATAGTACATTGCTGGCAAGTAATAGCATTATTTTAAGAAACAAATCCTTAATTTCCATGTTTTAACTTTTAAAACAATGTAATTCTCTAAGTGGGCTTCATTTCATTTTACACTCAGGCATTATAGACAAGCTCATTAAATTAGGTGTAAAACCATTCATCATCTGCTGGATAGCCAACTGGTTAACTGATAGAATGCAGGAGGTCAAATAGGTTAGGCCACTGCCACCAAGAGGCCAGTCACTAGTGGAGTCCCCCAGGGTTCAGTTCTGGGCCTGTTCCTTTTTGGCATCCATTTCTTTGAAGTGGAAACAAATGCTAAAGGTAGGGCTGACTAAGTTTGGAGATGATTGCAAGCCGGGGGTTATCATCGACTCCAATGCAGACAGTAGCATTCTTCAAAAGGTCTGTCTCTGACTAACAAATGGTACCAAAGCCATGGTCTTAAACTCAATACTAAGAAATGCATAATGGTACCCTCTAGGAAACCAACCATCCCTTCTAATTACCATGTTGATAATATGCCCTTAATAGTCAACTCAGTGGTCAGGGATCTGAGTACACACATTGACGGTAACCTTATCTTCAACCATCATGTGGCCACAGTGGTGAGGAAATCCTTTTATATTATGCAGATTATAAGTAAGGACATGGCAACTAGGTCCAAAGTGGTTATTATCCCACTGTACTCTGCCCTTATCAGACTAATCATAAAGTACAATTCTCCCTTTGGTATGTACCTGACCAGGCATGTGCTGCAACTAGAGTGACCTCAAAGGTTCCTTACAAAAAGAATACAGGGTGTAACAATCCTGCCTTATGCAGAGTGCCTTAAATCACTTTCCCTTTTCTCAGTCTTTTATAGATTTCTGAGGAGTGATCTATGGCTGGCAAAAAAGTCATCCACAAACCCCACACTTATAAATCTACTGCATATTTTTAAGTCAAACAGTATCAGCAACACAAGGCCTAGGGACCTGAATTTTATCTGTGACTTAAACAGGACATGCCAGACAGACAGCTATGTGTCCCAGAGACTGCCGCTCCTATGGAACAGGCTTACTATCCATATGAAACTTAGTTTGTCTATTACCTAATTTAAATATAACCTAGACCAGTGGATGGGTAATAGGAAATTTACACCGGCCCTGTCACCCATGTCCCTTATAAATAGAGGTAGCTTAGAAATGCCTGGCCCTTAATGCATTATTTGGATAAAAGACATCATTATTCTTTCAGGAAACTACAGAGGGATAAAATTGATCAGTCACAGCTTGAAGTTATGGGAAAGAGTAGTGGAAGCTAGGTTAAGAAGGGAGGTGATGATTAGTGATCAGCAGTATGGTTTCATGCCAGGAAAGAGCACTAAAAATGCAATATTTGCTCTGAGAGTCTTGTTGGAGAAATACAGAGAAGGTCCAAAGGAGTTGCATTGTGTCTTTGTGGACTTAGAGAAAGCATATGACAGGGTGCCTAGAGAGGAGTTCTGGTATTGTATGAGGAAGTCGGGAGTGGCAGAGAAGTAAGTAAGAGTGGTACAGGATATGTATGAGGGTAGTGTGCATTGGTGAGGACTGCGGTGGGAGTGACAGATATGTTTAAGGTGGAGGTGGGATTACATCAAGGATCAGCTCTGAGCCCTTTCTTATTTGCAGTGGTGTTGGACAGGTTGACAGATGAGATTAGACAGGAGGCCCTGTGGACTATGATGTTTGCAGATGACATTGTGATATGTAGTGAGAGTAGGGACCAGGTTGAGGAGACCCTGGAGAGGTGGAGATATGCTTTAGAGAGGAGAGGAATGAAGGTCAGCAGGGCTAAAACAGAATATATGTGGGTAAATGAGAGGGAGGGTAGAGGAATGGTGAGGATGCAGGGAGTAGAGTTGGTAAAGGTGGATGAGTTTAAATATTTGGGATCAACAGTTCAGAGTAATGGTGAGTGTGGAAGAGAGGTGAAGAAGAGAGTACAGGCAGGGTGGAATGGGTGTAGAAGAGTGTCAGGAGGGATTTGTGACAGACAGGCACCAATAAGAGTGAAAGGGAAGGTCTACAAGTGGGTAGTGAGACCAGCTATGTTATATGGGTTGGAGACAGTAGCATTTTCGAAAAGGCAGGAGTCAGAGCTGGATGTGGCAGAGTTAAAGATGTTAAGATTTGACTGGGTGTGACTAGGATGGACAGGATTAGGAATCAGTATATTAGAGGGTCAGTTCAGGTTGGACAGTTTGGAGACAAAGCAAGAAAGGCGAGATTGCGTTGGTTTGGACATGTGCTGAGGAGGGATGCTGGGTATATTGGGAAAAGGATGCTAAGGATGGAGCTGCCAGGTAAGAGGAAAAGAGGAAGGCCTAAGATGAGGTTTATGGATGTTGTGAGAGAGGACATGCAGGTGGTTGGTGTGAAAGAGCATGATGCAGAGGACAGGAAGAAATGGAAACAGATGATCCACTGTGGTGACCCCTAACGGGAACAGCCGAAAGAAGATGATGATGATGATGATTCTTTCAGGAAAACTTGCCTAAGCTTAGAAAGGCACCCTGGGTCATTAGCTTAGTAACAATATGTCAATCTATACAACTGTATTTTGCCACCTGCTGCAGGGAAATGCATGTATAAGCAGACTATCGTTATTTTTTTTTTCTCTACTGAGTCAGATGATTCAGGAGTGGGATAGTAGTGCAGCCTTACTAAACAAATACAAGCATATTTGTTAAGAAAACCTGTCTCAAAAGTTCTAGCAAAATGGTCAAATTATGTGATGCCTTAAAACTGTTATTAAAACAGCAGCTTATGACAACTTTTGGTTAACAATGAGTTGCTGTTTGCAGGAAAGAACATCATTAAATGATTTACATAAGGATAGATCCATATGCATTATGAAGCCAGACAAAGGTAGTGGAATGCTGATGTTTAATTCTATTAATTATTTTAAAGCAATGCAAAATAATTTATATAACACAGATAACTATGTGGCTGTTTCCAATAATGAAGTGAGCATTGCTTACCATAGAATAGATCTCATGTTAGAGGATTATATTAGTGATGGTAGAATAAATGTGGATATGTACAATTTTCTTAAAATTAATAGACCCAATATTTCTACCATTTTTGGCATTCCGAAGGTTCATAAAGATCTTAATGACCCTTCTTTTAGACCAGTTGTTGTTGCCCAAGATTTGAACCAACCTTTTATCTATTTTTGTAGACAAACATCTTAAATCATTTTACAATACTACCCTACACCATCTAAAACACTCATTGGATTTCTTTGGTGGATTAAAAAATGAATTATGGAAGGAAAATTTGATACTGCTTATAACTGATGTTATCAACCTATTTTCAGTAATTCCAAATAATGAAGGATTAGAAATGTTTCATAACAGCTTGCTGGACTATAATGTTTTATCTAATGATAAACTGAATTTTATTGTAGAAATAATAACTTTGGTACTAAATAACAATTTTATATACCTTTGTCTAACGATAAACTGAATTTTATTGTAAAAATAATATCTTTGGATCTAAATAACAATTTTATATACTTTGAAGGTGAGTTTTTTTAAACAAATCAAGGGATTAGCTATGGGCTCTACCTGTGCCCCAGTTTATGCCAATTTGGTCTTACTGGATTGGGAGAGATCTTATGTTTTCAAAAAGTGAATTTTTTAGATATATTAATTTATACCTAAGATTCCAGGATGATATTTTTATTTTATGGGATGGCCCCTTCAGTTTTATTTATACATTTATGAAACATTTGCATAATACTACTACATTTCTTAAATTCATTTCTCGTGTAGATCTGACTGGTATAAATTATCTTGACACTTTAATTACAGTGACAGACAATGGTTTTAAATCCATGATTTACAGGAAACCCACCTTCAATAACACTTATTTCCACTTTTTGAGCTGCCACCCTTGGCCCAGAAAAAAGCTTAGTAAAACGGCAATATATTAGGGTGGCCAGGATGACTTCTAACAAACATGATTTGCTTAAAGAAATGGATAATGTTTCTAAAATGTTAATTTCTAGAACTTTCTATGAGGAGCCAGTTTATAATTTAAGGTAAAAAATGTTAAGAGAATGGAGACAAAAAAATCAAACCTCCCTTAGGGGTGAATTTGGATAGGAATGCTACCATGCATGACAATTAATTAATTATTCCAGATACGAAATATGAATGAGCTATAATTCTGAAATATAGTAAATATACAAAAGAAATTAATTGTATAGTGACAGCAATTGAAATATATTTAAGGTCTGCTCTGAGATTTTCAGTTTATTCGGCAGAGAACCATTATTTACATACAAGATGGCATGTAATGCGAAAAGATATTTTAGAAGTGGACTAGAATAGTATACACTGTTCTAACAGGTAAATGAGAGGGAAGATGAAATGTGTTTTTTGCAAACTACTATGTGCTTATATTTTGGAGGCTGACAAAATTGTTTTAGAAAATGGAATAAGATCCAGAATTTATGTTTAAAGAGGAAACTGTCAAAGTGGGATAGTGTATCTGGCAAAGTGCTTGATTTGTTTATTATTTTATGTCAGTAAAACTGAGAAAAATCTGCATAAAAGGCTTTTTGAGCACTTGTATGACATGAAAAATACAATATTAATGATGGATTATACAAGCATTCTATCTGCTGTTTACAGTTTCACAACATTCAGGTTGGTATACTAGAAAAAATTTTTCCCAACCCTAGCAGAGGTGAAATGGCACATGAAATTAGAACATAAAGAACTTGGCAACTCATGTTAAATGCTAGCAATACCCCAAGCCTGAATGACTTTTCATCTCTTCATCCACTGTTGAAACTTAATGCTCTGAAATTGTAATTTCATGACTGTTTATTAGTAATAGATTTTCAATATTGTTAAGTTATATAAGGGATTGTTTTTTCTGCTTTGAAATGCAAAATGTTATATTTTTCATATTTTTTTTATATTTTGCATATTTTATGTGTAACATAGGTAGGTCTCTTTAAGTATTTATTGGATAATTAATGAATTAGGATATGTAGATGGGTCTTCCCCACATTATTTATTTATATAGCACTGTTAATGCTAGAGTGAGATTATAATATTAGTCTGATGAAGTCCAAATAATAGGATGAAAGCACCTAATAAAATATTATTGCTTGACAACATTTTGCTGTTGACTAACTGATTCTAATGTTATCTTTTCATTGGTTATTGGCCTTATTTCATTAAATTTTTATCACTGTCTTGGGTTTCTTGTTAGATAAATTGGAAGCTAACATATTTAGTTTTTCTTTGGCGAAGAAAAAAAAATAATGCACATGCGTTTATTTATTATTTATTTACTTATTTTAGTTTAGTTTACATTTGTTGGCCGGGAGTGCCCAACTGAGCTATTGCCCATTTTCAGCAGAGGCCCGGGGAGAAAAGCTCCAATAATGTACAATGCAATTACAATAGAAACTAGAGGTATTTAGGTAGTTAACAAATTAAATGCAGATTTTTGACAGGTAAAGCAGTACTCTAAAACAAAATGATAATATTAATAAAAGTATAGTAGATTATAAGTTTTAGCCTAAAAAGTTTAACAATGGAAGGTTTAGAAAGCAGAAAATAGCAGATGCTTAGAATGTTACACAAAATGCACAGGGAGCAGAGTAAAGCAGGAGCATTGGAGTTTACATAGAAAGCTTAGTGTGTAAGTAGTTCATGCTAAGTATTATGAATTAATTTGACAGTACAATAAGGTAAGTAGTGGTCAGGGAGGGTGCATACAATGACAGGACCAGTGTTTTTTTAAAGTGTTTTTTGGTTGCTATCTTAAATTGTTTGCATCTGTTGCTCTGTGTAGGAACTCCTGTATAATATATCAGTGGTGCTTGTTTGCTTCCACAGCTGTCATTTGTCTTATTGGGAATATGTTCAGCAATGTCTGGTGACATAAAAGTGTTGGGGGGAGGCTGTAAGAAGTAACTGAATGCATGCAGCTAACCGAAATGGGGTGGAACTATATTATGTCAGGTAAGTTACTAACTATGATCAAACAACAGCTAGGTCAGTTACTTTTATTACCATTATAGCCACTTTATTGATTGTAAACAGCTTAAACGTCCAATTGTGATTAAATAAAGTAACAATAATAAGTTCATGGGTATTTCCTAGGCTCTTCATCTAAGAAAATATCAAAAACCTTAGCCATTTATGTTTATTTTGCTTTTTAGCCCTTATATTCTACATACAAATAACCCAGAGATGGGACAGACAAGGATATGTTGGAACATGTACTTTTCCCACTATCCATGAGAGACAGGGGTTCTAAACTGATGGTTAATTTACAGTTACCAATCTATTCACTCAAATTACATTTGAATAAGGTAAGAGAAGTAATTATCTTTATGTGGAGTAGAAGGCATTCCCATACAGACAATATTTACTTATGATACATACCTAAAGGAATGGTCATACTATTATATTTTAACTTGTTTTACTCAATCATTCACTAATACTGCCAAGCCAGATCAATGACTGTTTAACTTTGCCAAATGACAGCATAGGTCAGGTAGTTTCCTCCTTGCCTGCCCATTAAAACCAGTATATTGACTGAGTATACCTCACTATGTCTAAATGTGATCAAATAAATGAAAAAATATACAAATAGTAGCCCATAGATATATGCTTCTGTTTGCTGTTTTCAGATGTGTACAGTAGCACATTCAACCTATACCACATAAACACACACACACACACACTTGACTCTTTATTGATAGTAATGGCAGGAATAAATACATGTATAATAAACACAGTAATATATTTTAACGTACTGCTATTCTTACACACACACACACACACACACACACACACACACACACACACACACACACACACACACAGAAACAATAAAAAACATCACTACCATACCATCCTAATGGTTTGCCACTATAGCATGCCAAGAGAACATAGCTGTTTTACTTTTGACTCATCCTGCCTTAGGCTCCAGTCACTTGCCACAGCCTGAGCCATTGGGAAAGTATGCTTATTGTTTCATCTAATAACATAAATATTCTTCACTGAAAGGTAATTCCTATACCCTCAAATGGGAGGAACACATTCAGTAAGGTATACCTGTCTTCTTCTCTATAGGGGCATATAGGGCTGGTCTTCTTTAAAAACTGGCAGGCCAAGTAAGTTGACTTTTTTCTTTATAGAAACTGTAGTGGAGCAGTGTTGGTGCAGCAGTTAGCATTGCCACCTCACAACAAGAGGTTCTCCAGTTCGATGTTCGGCTGGGATGCCTTCTGTGCAGAGTCTGCATGTCCTCTCTGTGGTTATGGGGGTTTCTTCTGGGTGCTCCGGTTTCCTCCCAAAAACATGCTGTAGGTGGATTGGGCACTCTAAATTGGCCCTAGGTGTGAGTGTGTGCATGTGTGTGCCTTCTATGGAAGGTTGGGTGCTGGGCTGGCAACTCGACACTGTAAAACTCCACTGACGATCATGAGCGGACAGGTGATCTGCTGTGGCGGCCCCTAACCAGGAAAAGCTGGAAGAAGAAGTGGAGTTCTGTATCCTGAAATAGGAAAGTCAAATATTTTAACAAAAGTAAGCATATTTTTATTTGAGAGGGCTGCAACCAGCAGTCCAGTACCATGATTTGTTCTTGCCTTTATTGTTTAAAGTATAGAAGAGAGGCATGTCTGTTTTGTCATGATAGTTTAGTTTTAGTGTTGCTAATTAAAAGGTGTGCATTGTATTGCTTTTTATTTTAAAGAATAATCATCCTACATTTCTGTACATAATGGCATGGTGATGTGGCAAAAACTGCATCCATAAATGTTTTTGGCAACCACAATGAATTCTGTTTTTCTGTGGTTATGAATCTCTTTTGAGTCATGCTGGGTATATAGAGAGAACACAAATACTACAAAATAGCTATCTTTTTTGTTTTCAAAATCACAACCCAGCACAATTAGGAGTTGTATAATTGTTTGTCCCTGTCCTCTCTGAACTATAGTATAAGTGGCTGCTTCCTATTGATTATAGTCCCTTGAACCCCCCCCCCATCTTTCTCAAATATTATCAAATTCTTACATGAGCCCATTTCTTTTTGTCAATAAAAAATATTTAACAATTGTACATGGAACGTTTCCAGTGTTCACTCTCTCCTAGACTCCTGAGCACAGTATTAATCTCAATGCTAACACCTTCATTACACCAGTAACCCCTGACTGTGAGTACATGAACTGATGTATCAGTCTGTTGTCCAGCTCAGTTTTCTAAACTTTATTCCACTAAGGTCCTTGTTTATTTATTTAGTCTGTTTTAAAATGATCATAACAAATCATTTGCAGCCACAGCACATGTACATAACTAACTAACTAACTAACTAACTAACTAACTAACTAACTAACTAACTAAACAAAGCAAATTCACAAACATTGAGTAATCACAGAGGGTAGAGAATTGCATAGCTATTTAATACGAGTAAACATTATAAACAAAGTAAAAAAACAAATGTGGATTAATTTTAGTAGGAAATATGGGAGGGAAGCAGCAGGGGAGAACAGACAGTGGAAGTAAAAGTGATGCAGATGAGGGAGGAGCTGGGTGAACACTTTGGTTTCCATTTTCAAGTAATCACATTAAGCCATCTTGAAACTCTATACATAGTATTCATCTCACCTAGAACTACGTATTCTGCTCCTTTTTTTATAATGTCAAAAGCCTTCCTTACATCAGAGTTCACCCCTGACTCAGATCCCAACAACCTTGTATACACTCCACATAAAAAACACTACCTTCCAATTTGCCATCAATAGTCACTCCTTTACTATGAAATTTGTTCTTTTTGTTCCAAACAAATGCTATAATTTTCATATCAACACTGAACAAAGATAGTGGTGCATTATCAGATATCCATTTCCTTCTCTTTTTCATGTTGAAAATACTACCAGCACTGCTTCATCTGTTTTTTCATAAAAATGTAGCTTCTCTTCATACACTTTATGTATTTCCAATAGTATCTTCAAAACCTCATCATTCTCTGATACTTTAAAAATCTGTTATTAACTCAATACCCAGTTACCTTCTTCCTTTACAGCTGAGGAATTTCCCTCATTAAATGTACCTGTCATACCTATGAACTAAGCTCGCTGTTCTGCACTTAAAGGAATTTTGCTTCCTACCACTAGCTGTAAATCTGCTCATTCCTACACTTACGCCCTCTTTTCTTGCACAGCTCCTTCTATAATGTTGAAGAATGTATTTTTTAATCATAATAGCCCAGTGTTTTTTCTGCTTTCTGTATTCACCAGTTTTCACTTAGTCTCTTAGTTTTCAGAACAGCTGTCCTCAGGTCTAAGGGCCAACTCAGAAATATAAGAGAAAGATTAACATCTAGCCACAAATGTAGATATCTTGTGAATAAATGCAAGGATTTAGCTTGCTGTTCATCTAATGGGAAATCATTCCAAATTAATACCCTCACTAAAACCTCTGGTTGTCTTACAAGTTTTAATTAGGTATTATTATCTCAGGAGGCTCAGACGTTCACATAAATCTTAAGCCCTAGAGAAATTCTAAGAATAAGATTATCTGGTACATTAAACCACAGGTACGGTCTATTTCATATATAGTTGTATGAAAAACTGCACATAGATAAAACATTTAGGTATAAAAAAGAACCACTTACACTACAATCAGGCTTCTTTTGGTAAATATTTTCTGTGCATTTTCTAGTAACCCTAATTTACACTTTGTATGTACAAAGAAATATGTGTTGCATTCCCAATTTAGTCTGATAAAAGATGTGCACACACCAGATAGAATCAATGTAGCCTTGCTTGCCATGATTTTTTCTGTCATTTAATTTTTTTACTCTGTTTTCTACTCTGCTTTTAGCTCAGCTGCCCCCATTTACTCACCTTATCTACCAGGTCTTCCAGCCCCACATTAGCCTCTTCTCAGCTAAACCTGACTCATTACAAATAACTTCCAAGCTAAAAGTCAAATTAATGAGTGATTTCGTTTTTTTTCCATAAAAAACTTCATCAGATAAAATCCATTTAGAAAGACCACCCACATAAGTGCATGTATCCACCCATCAAATTCAAACATTTAGATCGTATGATAACCAAGCCCCCCTCCCAAGACAGCCCACTTAAAACATGTAAACTGCAAAAAGCATATAAGCATTTTAACATTAAGCACTAATAAACCATTTTATACAATTTATACAACATACAGTTATCTAGAAATTGCTTTCAGTTTAAGCAAACACGATTGACAAGTGCTCATTTATACCCGACCAGCTGTCTGCATTTAGGCATAGCTACCAATACAGCTCATGCCTTTCCAAGTTCAAAGTCCATGGAAACCCCCCCCCCCTGTCATTCAGGGGCATCTGTTCTATAATCATGAACTTAAGCTCATGCCCTGGATTCTGATGCACGTGTTTAAATAAATAAAAAGTAAATAAATACAAAACATTAGTACCCTTTTCCTTTTTGATGACATGCATGTGCTCATAAATTCTATCCTTAAGTTTACGTTCAGTTTTCTGCTTTTATAAAAAAAGAGGGCATGATATACACAAAGCACAATAGACAGCCCGAGATGTATTACAATTGTATGAGCGTCTAATTTTAACCACAGTGTTATGAATCATACACCATTTTTCAGCAAGTATGTACTTACAATAACCGCAATGTCCACACTTCTTCATTGTCCCAGTGAAAGTACTTATATGGGTTGTCTTTCTAAATGGATTTCATCTGATGAAGTTTTTTATGGCAAAAATGAAAGTGGTCATTACATTTACCTTTTTGCTCAAAGTGAGTCTCTTTGCTTGGATGCCATTTTGTTGTTTAGTTTGCTCTTCTAGTTTTCTGTTTAAACCTGACTCATGTCTAGGGATGGTGAGGAGAGTGAGAACCCTGGAGCACTGTTGCACTGCTGCCAGAGACCGTTTTTTTCCTATTTTTCCAACCCCTGCACACATTAAGTCCTGATGGTGGAGTCTGCAACAGACATAGAAACTGATCTGCACCTCACTTCTGCAAGGGATTGACATCAACAGAATACTCTGCTACCCTCAGGAAGCATCTCATGCTTGCTTTCCCAAGTGATACAAACTACAACATTGTGCCTTGTGTGAGCAAACCATAGTCCCCATTCTAGGATGGGTAAGCCCACCCTTCTGGTCAGCTCCTCAAACATCTGAACCCCTTTTTTAACTCAGGTATCCAAGGAACTTGTCAGGGATTTGTCACTGTATACAATTGTGCTGGATTTGTAATATTTAGTGTAAAATTTCAAAATGTGGTATATAAAAAGTGACATCATGATTCATACTATAATATCAAGTTACAAGTTATACAATTCATTACGCATTTTCATACAACACAATACTTTCTACACAGCATACTAATTTTATTCTCCAAAATTTCCAATCAACTGTTCAAGAAACAACACTCATAAACTATCAAGGAACAAAAACTCTGTGAATGCTTGCAAACCGAACTTACACCATTTGAAAGAATATTACAAGCAACAGAAAAAATATTTCTTAACTCACAGTTCAAAACCATTTACTCTCTTATGGCACATTGTAACTGAGACTTCATAAAGCACGTCTGCCAATTTCTATAGCTTTCAGAATCCACCTGCTAACACAAAGTACAACATGGTGGCTGAACAAATTGAGTGAAAAGCGTCTTATTACCAATTAGAAGCATCAAAATTTTACCTTTCAACTTGATAGAGTCTTGCTAAATCATGTCTAAAATCATATCAGAGTAAAGCAAAGAATTAATAAAGCTTAAACAAGTATCTGAAATGGGCAATCGGGTCCCGGAGTGTCTCTTTGAAATAGTATAGCAAACTTGCTTCCAGAATAAGATGCATTTCAGTTTTGTTTATTGACTTAATAAAATGAAGAAATCAGCTTGTTTTAGATAGTAACTGTGTCTTGCTTATAAGGAGCAAATCTGATGAAGAGAAAAAAATGAAATCAACTCACCCTCAAAAGATAAGTTATACATGTGTGAAATGGCTGAAAATTATTCTACTAAGCTGCAGAGCTGCCCATCCATCTACAGAAAACAGAATGAAAAAGAAGTGGGAGATGGGGTTAGTTTAATCCTGTATAGTACAATACAGTGGCACATTATTCCCAAGCACACATGATTTTGAGGGATAAGTTTTGTAACCTGATATTTGCCAACTCAGGGAATGATTCCAAATCAGTGGACAGTTAACATAGTGCAGCCTGGAAAGCTACAAAAGGCATGAGGTTTGGTACCTGGTTGTGGATGCAATTGAAAAGTACATGGAGAAGCACTTTGGCCCACACAGGACTTCCTTTGGCAGGTGCAAACTCACTGCCCCAGTTAGCTCTGACCACTGAACCAGCAAAAGCCTCTGCCTCTACATCATCATGGTCTGCCATTGCAGGTCCATCAGAGAGTGGAAACATTTGAAGTCCTCTGGGCTGGGTTAAAAACTCCTCCAACACCTCCTTACCTACTGAATTCCCTAATCTTCTGTCCTATACTGTATTCCCTACTTCCTTTCCCAGCTTTCTTCTCATATACAAAAGTATTTGAAAAATATAAGGGGGGTTTCTATCCTCCCCACAAAAATATAGTATCTCTCCTCTCTCCCCTCCTCCAGCACAACCCCATTAATGTCTTCCTTCTCTATGCCTTTGTGCTCTGTTGCCCCATTTTTCAGCTATCCAATCTTTACCTCTACCTTACAAAGAAGCAAACAAGGAATCCACTTAAAGACACCACAATAGTCACAACAAAACCCCTTTATATATTTTTTTACGATACATTCTGGGTAGTTTTGTTGAGTGCCACTTGCTTTAACTGCCTGCCATGAGTTTATGAGGGCTTGAGAAGTCCCACAACTTCTGAAAATAGCCAAAACTAGTTAAGACTTTACACATTAACAGATAAATGCACACATAACTGAACCATTTTAAGAACTTATAAAAATGGGCATTCTTTCATGCAGGCTTTCACTTTGAAGTACTCATCGCAACTAACTTGTGCTGAATGCATTTGCATATAGATGCAGGTATACTCTGCACAGATATGGGTTGCACAACTGCAAACCCTGGGACTGTAAATACCTCCCTGCATTTATTCTTGAGAACTATTTTTTTGCCTAATTTAGTGCTTGCAAACCATCTGTGTTCATTGCTTTTCCTTTGTGAGTCCAGCTTATATCTATTAAGTGTGAATTATCTGCCCACCTACTAAGTTAACAAACAGAAATAATTCATTAAATAAATAAGTAAATAACTTAATTAAAGTGGAAAAAAGCACCACACTCAGACACTGCAAGAATTTAATTAATCACTTTCATCTAGATTTGTAAAAGGACTTCGGAAGAAGTTTTGTTACGAATACAAACAAAAACAATTAAATTCTTGTGGTGTCCTAGTGGGATAATTTTTCCAGTTGAATTCTTCATTTACACCTCATTTACACAGTCACTGGGTTAGTGATTTTGTTTTAGTTAAATAACTAGATTAATAAACAGGTAAACGATTTATTATGTAACTGCATATCTAAAGGTATGATCTAAACAACTTAATGTCGACCCTCCAGCTTTTATGTACTAGTTATCATACATGCTTATGATGGATAGCTAACAAATTCAGTTAGGAAAAAGTTATTGATGCATACCACTGCATTAGATATCACTGACAGCAATAAAGAAATAGAGTATAAGATCAGAAATGCAAACCACAGTTAAACTCTTATATCTTTGCATTCTTATTTCTTCTGCAGTAAGTACTTGCTTTACTCTATTTAAAGGTCATTTAGATGAACAGATGGGCACCACCAAATTCACCCCCACTATAACACTCCTGTCATGCATAGGTAGGGGAAACCTGTAAATGTCCTAACATATCCTTGTTTGACCCATCTCTGGGTTATTTGTATGCAAAATATAAGGACTAAAAATGACCATACAAGGCTATGTTTCTTTATATTCAGACAGATTAATAGCCTGGTAAGTACCTATGAATTGTTGAACTTCTAAATAAAAGCACTTTTTGCAAAGAAAGAAAGATACAGCTAATCATATCCTAATGGTTCATACGTTCATAGATAGGTACTAGGCTATCGGCCCGAGGGCCTACGTAAGCCTAGCCAACAAGGTTCCCTGGCTTACGCCACCCAAGAAAGTTAGTTTCCTGTGCCACTGTCGAGCAGAGCCACATAAGTGATCCCCGGGGTGAATTTCCTATTTCCCATCCACTCATCAAGATTTTTCTTGAAGAGTGTTAATGAAGAACTTTGCTTGACATAGATGGGTAGCATGTTCCTGAGTATGGGAAGTCTCTGGGACAGGAATCTATCCCTCCAGCATGTCCTGTTTATTGTGGTGACAAGGTTTAGGTCCCTAGAGTGTGTAGCTCAGAGGGGATTGGGATTTCTTTAGGTGTAGCATGTCCAACAGCTCTGGGTTTGACATAGCTTTGTATGTTAGGCAGGGATCACCTCAGAGTAGGTGATATGCTATGGAATAAAGCTGGAGTTTTTTGAGATGGTCAGTGTAGGGCATCTGTTTGAGGCCAGTAATCCTCTTTGTGAGGTACTTCTGTGGCCTTTCCAGCTGCTGCAGATGTCTTGTAAGGTACATTCCAAAAGGGGGTGTTGTACTCTATAATGGGTCTAATGAGTGTCAAGTAGAAGGGAACAATGACCTAGTTTTTCCTGGATGAGAACCCTTTTATGATGAGGTGTGCCACGTAGAAGGACTTCCTGACTACTGTGGCGATGTGATGTGTGGTCAAATTCATTAATTTGTAAACACCAAAAGACAACACTCACAAAGGATCAAAACACTTTAGTTGTGATGAAGTCCTGTGGTTTACAAGGATGAAAGCATTAGTTAATAAATATATAGACTTATTCTTATTGGCTGTGCTGTTTTACATTTCACCACTAGGGCTGGAACTTCTATGATTATTGAATTATATCCATTAATTTTGACATTTATAAATATTGATGTAAGGGTTGAAAAATAAAAATAAAAAATTACAAATATTGAAAACAAAAAGTAAAAAAACATGCAATGAAAAAGTAAAGGAAACACTTTATTTTTCTAATCATAAAAAAACTAACAGTTCCTTCAAAAGCACTTTGTCTAAACAGTGATACTGTTATGTAAAGGGTATTTTGTAAGGTACTAAGTAGGCTTAGGGTGCCTACTCTAACCATAACCCTGGCACTCCCCATTACCTTAGCCTTATTGCAGTAGCTTATGAAAAGCACTTTTCCTAACAGTGTCAGTGCATTCAACCACTGCTATGGTCCAATTCATATATAGCTGTGTACACACACACACACAGACACACACACACACACAATCTTATTTATTGGCTTGTCATATTAATACTTTTCGGCCATGACCAGGGTTATCGAGCAGATGACATACAGAGACAAGTGGATATACAGACATTATAAATTAACCAAGGCAATGGTTGTCCACACGTAAATATCACATTGAATATAACTCCACAGAACCAATCACAGTAAAAATACTTGTCTTAGCGATATTAACACATGGTATTTCTAAATATTATGTACACTATGCATAGAGTTTTTGAGTGTAATGTATGAACACAGTCAGAGTTATTTGAATTATTAACAATTATCCCTAAATCTAATACATTTGTTTTCATTTTTTTAATTCTTTCATACTACATAATGTTTTGATTTCATTAGGAAGGTGGTTACAGGTAGTATGCACTAAGTATGGGAAATGTTTTTCCTACTGCATTTTGCAGATGAGACTGCTCAGAGGAAAGGTGGCTCTATCAGCTATGGACTGCCAGTTAACAGCTTTTAAGATCTTATTCTCTAGAATGTGTAACCTATGGGTACTGTAGGATGAATTAAATGGTGGTAAGGGTAGACAGTACATACACAACACAAAACGTATCCCTTACTTAGCTCTTAATCTAACTCTAACTCACTAATACTCATACACGCACAACTACTCTTGATGGAAAAACTTTCAGTATATCCAAAAATTTTGCATTAATAAACAACCCTGCTTACCTGTAGTCAAGCAAAATATTGCACACCATAGAGAAAGTTAATGGTCTCTACATTAACATTTTGGCATTCAAAAGCATACATTTTCAATTAAAAAAAAGTGCAAGATCACTCACCCTGGGATTCATGAAGTTCAGTGCAAGGAAGGTGTTAGCCTTGCGCCGAGCATGTGGCATAGAGATGGCGCAGCAGCACCATATGCATATTAATGAAGGCGCGCTGCCGCACCGTCCATGTGCACAGGAAACGTGTGCGAGTGCAGGGGGCATGTTTAAGCACTGCATGGAGGCGTGAACATGTCTGCTACAGTCGTGATACCTAAAATGCTGACTAGTACAGCCTGCCTCTAATAGTAATCACTCCTGTCAGTGTCCATGGATACTGAAATGTATGCAAAGCATACAAGAGAGTTCCGCGAACAACAAAATATAATCACAGGAGTAAACACACAAGCACGTAGCTGAATGTTGAGCCCCCATCCCTCGAACAATGACATTTAAAACCCTGTGTCCGTTTTTCATTGTAGTGTTGATTTTTATATCAAGTGGAAGCGAAACACAGCGTGTTTGTGCACCACTGCCCTTTGCTAAGCCTAGCCCAATGGTCAGAGCATTCGCTCAATATCTGCCCATTTGCGGTCCGAGTCATCCTTGTCTGGATGGCCCAAAGATGAATGGGTATTACCAGGGTCAACCTACCATGTCATGAAAGATAAGTATTTGCATGTACCTATGTGCATGAAGTACAGCATGTGGAAGACTAAATATGCTATGTGTACTGCTGTCTGTGCCATGGGCCAACAACCAGAAAAGGGATGGATGGTGTGTTTGTGGAATTTGGGGGGGGGGGGCGGGTGACAGGTAATGTAATAATTCACCAAGGGGAGACTGGGTCGGATGTACAATAGGTGAACTGGAGGTGTACGAGGGAGCAGTGGGTGAATCAAAAAGGAAACCAAAGAACATACATTCACAGCCCCAATACACCCTGACAGGCCGTACTGCAGAACACAATCCCACAAACATATAAACATTAAAATGTGCGATACACATGTACAGAAAAGGTACCGGCTCACACCCACATAATGGTCTGGCCTGAACTAAGCCATCCAACCCCTACACACCTGGATACATAATTGAATACCCATCATCCCCTCCACAGCACCCCCCCCCCTCACTGAACATCCACCAAAACCACACATACTCGGGCTGCCAGCTTGGGCCAGCCATATCTGCACATAGTGACCCCTACCCACATCTAGTAGTCAGTCTCACCCTAGGCAGTCTCAGACTTGCAAACTAGGTATCCCATGCATGTATAACCCTTCCTCATTTTCATATAGCCAAAAGAATGGGAGTCACTGGCGTCCACAATTTTTGGATATCCCTCATGGGATAAGTGTCTGTTCTAAAGATTAGACTTGGTGGCACAACATGATGTCCAGCCCCGTAGACATCCAGACATAAGTTGCATTAGCAGTAGTTGTCTACAACCCAGCTAAGCTTCCAGCCGGTACTGCATAACCTGTGACCTGGGATTAAACACCTGACCGTGATGCATGTCTCCCCATGTACATTATCGGGAATATATACCTTTCACATGTTCCCTAGAAGCTTCCCCATAGCCATCGTCCAAATAGTACACATCCACAAATTGTATACCCTGTCCAGGTTCCACGTCGTAATGATGCACACATCCCCTGTATACAAACGGTACACGTCCCTCCCGGGTGCAGGTGTTCATATGCATGGCCATGTACAACCCCAGATATGTAGTCATACATCTATAAATGTACATACTTATATACGCATAGCTACAGCTACACATCACACATACATGCATATAAGTAGTTGTCAAGTATGTGTCCTATTTATAAATATGTATACTTGCAAATGTATACATATGTCTCTCAGAAACATATGAACATTAACATGTACTATACATATGTACACCAACCGACTGTCACTTTTGTTGCCAGTAGTGTGGAATGCCTGTAGTAAAGTCATATATCTTAACTACCATCCATGCAGAATGTACCACGGATGGTGTAGTGGTCAAACCGGTGACTAAGGTGTTTCTGCTCCTGGGTCCAAGCCATGCAAAGGCTGCTAATTTTATATGATGCCCAGAATAATGGCCATTGGATATAGGGTGATTAACTAACTTACAAGCTGACGTAAGCGGGTATGTGCAGCAGTAAGTGGCAGTCATTCAACAGTATGGGAAATGTAAATAAGTATGTAGGTGTATATGCATGTGTATGTCTAGACATACATACATATATATACACACACACATGAAGAATGAACAGGGTCACAACAAAGCAGTCATAATGAACATGAAGAGAAACAGCAGCAGAACCCCCACATATTATTTAGTGCTGTCATATCAAGCTGGCCAGAGATAAGCAAACCTCCTGCAACTCCAACCACAGGTAGAACGCTAACAGTGATACTAACTTTGTCCACATGCGAAGTCTGACTTTCAAACAGGTACAGGGCAGTCCCAGTCTCCATTCAGACAAGGAGAAAACTAATTGAACACTCTGACCATTATATCCCAGGACAATAAGCTTGGGACGTCTGAATATACTTGGAGTGAGCCAACAGTCGGGATGTGTCTATAGCTGTAGGGAGTGGCGCATGTGAAGTGGTGTGGTTATTTCCGACCGATAAATGGATAACTACTGTGTTCATGATGTTTTGCAGTGTTTGTTCTGGTAACTATGAGCCATGGGTATATATGCAAATGAAGCAGCACAACAATAGTGTAGTAGTTAGAGCATCCACCTATCGAGCAGATGTTGCCAGTTCAACTGCAGCACACACCATTTTCGATGCGTAATCTGTATGCGAGCATATCCTGCTAATTTTATGCTGTATAACGGTATAATACCACTGAAATGTGAACTTGTGTGACGTATCACAGTAAGAATGCAGAAAGTGTATGCATGACGGGAAATGGCAGTTAAACATGGCGAAATGGAAAACTGCTGCTGAGAAGTGTTGTACTCACCCTTTGTCCAATGGCCTTTGTTCTGCCCAGCAACACAATAAACCGCCTCAGCCAGGCTCGACGCCAGGACCCTACACACGACAACCAATGTGATTTACCACTAAGCCACGGCAGTTATACCTAACTCTGATGTTATCACAAACATAACAGACAGCACAGTCACTCAACAGTATGATCAAAGTAATTAATCATGTAGATGTATATGCATGCGTACGTACAGATAATATATATACATATATATATATATACAGAACGAACACGGGCACAAGAAAGCATTCATAATGAATGCAAAGGAAAACAGTAGCGAAAGACCCATATTATCTAGTGCTAACATATCAAGCTGGCCAGAGGGGGACAAACGCCCTGCATCTCTAACCACAGGCAGAATGCTAACACTGGGACTAACTTTGTCCATGTACTAAGTCTGACTTTAAAATGGTTACACAGCAATCCTAGTCCCCAGTGAGACAAACCAAACACCCTAACCATGATATGAACGTATGTGCCAGGACTATATGCTTGGGAAGACTGAATATACTTGGAGTGAGTCAACATGCGGGATGGGACCAGAGCAGTAGAGAATGGCGCATGTGTAGTGGTGTAGTTTTCCCAACAGGAGAATGGATGCCTGCTGTGTTAGTGAAGTGTTGAGGAGTGTGTTCGGGTAACTATGAACCATGGGTATACATATAAATGAAGCAGCACACCAATAGTGTAGTGGTTAGAGCATCCGCCTAATGAACAGGCATTCACAGTTCAAGTTCGACTATAGCACATATCATTTTCCATGTGGAATGAATGTCGTTCTGCTGTAAAACCAACATAATAACATGTAAAAGTGAACTTGAGTATCCCATGAGATTTTTAACCAGATTATTTCAATGAAAGTGGTACTGTCATAATGAATAAGGCACAAGTAAGCACAAATAAGTGGCAGCAAATATATGTAACAAACAGTAAGCATATGTGAGTGCAACTGTGTGGGTGTAAGCAGCGCCCACCATAGGAAATGTATATAAGTGCAGATATATATATATATATATATATATATATATATATATATATATATATATATATATATATATATATATATATATATATATATACACACACACACACACACACATACATATATATATATATATATATATATATATATATATA